>NW_024420065.1:43404-80802 GCF_014898765.1 Herpailurus yagouaroundi | reverse complement strand
TTTGATGGTTTCCTGTCTCACATTCAGGTCCTTTATCCATTTTGAGTTTATTTTTGTGAATGGTGTGAGAAAGTGGTCTAGTTTCAACATTCTGCATGTTGCTGTCCAGTTCTCCCAGCACCATTTGTTAAAGAGACTGTCTTTTTTCCATTGGATGTTCTTTCCTGCTTTGTCAAAGATGAGTTGGCCATACGTTTGTGGGTCTAGTTCTGGGTTTCTATTCTATCCCATTGGGCTATGTGTCTGTTTTTGTGCCAATACCATGCTGTCTTGATGATGACAGCTTTGTAGTAGAGGCTAAATCCGGGATTGTGATGCCTCCTGCTTGGTCTTCTTCTTCAAAATCACTTTGGCTCTTCGGGGCCTTTTGTGGTTCCATATGAATTTTAGGATTGCTTGTTCTAGTTTCGAGAAGAATGCTGGTGCAATTTTGATTGGGATTGCATTGAATGTGTAGATAGCTTTGGGTAGTATTGACATTTTGACAATATTTATTCTTCCAATCCATGAGCAGGGAATGTCTTTCCATTTCTTTAAATCTTCTTCAATTACCTTCATAAGCTTTCTATAGTTTTCAGCATACAGATCCTTTGCATCTTTGGTTAGATTTATTCCTAGGTATTTTATGCTTCTTGGTGCAATTGTGAATGGGATCAGTTTCCTTATTTATCTTTCTGTTACTTCATTGTTAGTGTATAAGAATGCAACTGATTTCTGTACATTGATTTTGTATCCTGCAACTTTGCTGAATTCATGTATCAGTTCTAGCAGACTTTTGGTGGAGTCTGTCGGATTTTCCATGTATAATATCATGTCATCTGCAAAAAGCGAAAGCTTGACTTCATCTTTACCAATTTGGATGCCTTTGATTTCCTTTTGTTGTCTGATTGCTGATGCTAGAACTTCCAGCACTATGTTAAACAACAGCGGTGAGAGTGGGCATCCCTGTCGTGTTCCTGATCTCAGGGAAAAAGCTCTCAGTATTTCCCCATTGAGGATGATGTTAGCTGTAGGCTTTTCATAAATGGTTTTTATGATCTTTAAGTATGTTCCTTCTATCCCGACTTTTTCAAGGGTTTTTATTAAGAAAGGGTGCTGGATTTTGTCAAAGGCCTTTTCTGCATCGATTGACAGGATCATATGGTTTTTCTCTTTTTTTTTTGTTAATGTGATGTATCACGTTGATTGATTTGCGAATGTTGAGCCAGCCCTGCATCCCAGGAATGAATCCCACTTGATCATGGTGAATCATTCTTTTTATATGCCGTTGAATTCGATTTGCTAGTATCTTCTTGAGAATTTTGGCATCCATATTCATCAGGGATATTGGCCTGTAGTTCTCTTTTTTTACTGGGTCTCTGTCTGGTTTAGGAATCAAAGTAATCCTGGCTTCATAGAATGAGTCTGGAAGTTTTCCTTCCCTTTCTATTTCTTGGAATAGCTTGAGAAGGATAGGTATTATCTCTGCTTTAAACGTCTGGTAGAACTCCCCTGGGAAGCCATCTGGTCCTGGACTCTTATTTGTTGGGAGATTTTTGATAACCGATTCAATTTCTTCGCTGGTGATGGGTCTGTTCAAGCTTTCTATTTCCTCCTGATTGAGTTTTGGAAGAGTGTGGGTGTTCAGGAATTTGTCCATTTCTTCCAGGTTGTCCAATTTGTTGCCATATAATTTTTCATTGTATTCCCTGGTAATTGCTTGTATCTCTGAGGGATTGGTTGTAATAATTCCATTTTCATTCATGATTTTATCTATTTGGGTCATCTCCCTTTTCTTTTTGAGAAGCCTGGCTAGAGGTTTGTCAATTTTGTTTATTTTTTCAAAAAGCCAACTCTTGGTTTCATTGATCTGCTCTACAGTTTTTTTAGATTCTATATTGTTTATTTCTGCTCTGATCTTTATTATTTCTCATCTTCTGCTGGGTTTAGGCTGCCTTTGCTGTTCTGCTTCTATTTCCTTTAGGTGTGCTGTTAGATTTTGTATTTGGGATTTTTCTTGTTTCTTGAGATAGGCCTGGATTGCAATGTATTTTCCTCTCAGGACTGCCTTCGCTGCGTCCCAAAGCGTTTGGATTGTTGTATTTTCATTTTCGTTTGTTTCCATATATTTTTTAATTTCTTCCCTAATTGCCTGGTTGACCCACTCATTCGTTAGTAGGGTGTTCTTTAACCTCCATGCTTTTGGAGGTTTTCCAGACTTTTTTCTGTGGTTGATTTCAAGCTTCATAGCATTGTGGTCTGAAAGTATGCATGGTATGATTTCAATTCTTGTAAACTTATGAAGGGCTGTTGTGACCCAGTATATGATCTATCTTGGAGAATGTTCCATGTGCACTCGAGAAGAAAGTATATTCTGTTGCTTTGGGATGCAGAGTTCTAAATATATCTGTCAAGTCCATCTGATCCAATGTCTCATTCAGGGCCCTTGTTTCTTTATTGACCGTGCGTCTAGATGACCTATCCATTTCTGTAAGTGGGGTGTTAAAGTCCCCTACAATTACCACATTCTTATCAATAAGGTTGCTTATGTTTATGAGTAGTTGTTTTATATATTTGGGCGCTACGGTATTCGGCCCATAGACATTTATAATTGTTAGCTCTTCCTGATGGATAGACCCTGTCACTATTATATAATGTCCTTCTTCATCTCTTGTTACAGCCTTTAATTTAAAGTCTAGTTTGTCTGATATAAGTATGGCTACTCCAGCTTTCTTGTAGACAGCAAATAGATGGGTCTTGTTTTTTATCCATTCTGATACCCTATGTCTTTTGGTTGGCGCATTTAATCCATTTACATTCAGTGTTATTATAGAAAGATATGGGTTTAGAGTCATTGTGATGTCTGTATGTTTTATGCTTGTAGTGACGTCTCTGGTACTTTGTCTCACAGGGTCCCCCTTAGGATCTCTTGTAGGGCTGGTTTAGTGGTGACAAATTCCTTCAGTTTTTGTTTGTTTGGGAAGACCTTTATCTCTCCTTCTATTCTAAATGACAGACTTGCTGGATAAAGGATTCTCGGCTGCATATTTTTTCTGTCTAGCAAACTGAAAATCTCGTGCCAATTCTTTCTGGCCTGCCAGGTTTCAAAAGAGAGATCAGTCACGAGTCTTATAGGTCTCCCTTTATATGTGAGGGCACGTTTACCCCTTGCTGCTTTCAGAATTTTCTCTTTATCCTTGTATTTTGCCAGTTTCACTATGATATGTCGTGCAGAAGATCGATTCAAGTTACGTCTGAAGGGAGTTCTCTGTGCCTCTTGGATTGCAATGCCTTTTTCCTTCCTCACTTCAGGGAAGTTCTCAGCTATTATTTCTTCAAGTACCCCTTCAGCACCTTTCCCTCTCTCTTCCTCCTCTGGGATACCAATGATGTGTATATTATTTCTTTTTAGTGTATCACTTAGTTCTCTAATTTTCCCCTCATACTCCTGGATTTGTTTATCTCTCTTTTTCTCAGCTTCCTCTTTTTCCATAACTTTATCTTGTAGTTCACCTATTCTCTCCTCTGCCTCTTCAATCCGAGCTGTGGTGGTTTCCATTTTGTTATGCATTTCATTTAAAGCGTTTTTCAGCTCCTCGTGACTGTTCCTTAGTCCCTTGATCTCTGTAGCAAGAGATTCTCTGCTGTCACCTATACTGTTTCCAAGCCCAGCGATTAATTTTATGACTATTATTCTAAATTCACTTTCTGTTATATTATTTAAATACTTTTTGATCAGCTCATTAGCTGTTGTTATTTCCTGGAGATTCTTCTGAGGGGAATTCTTCCGCTTGGTCATTTTGGATAGTCCCTGGCGTGGTGAGGACCTGCAGGGCACTTCCCCTATGCTGTGGTGTATAACTGGAGTTGGTGGGCGGAGTCGCAGTCAGACCTGATGTCTGCCCCCAGCCCACCGCTGAGGCCACAGTCAGACTGGTGCGTGCCTTCTCTTCCCCTCTCCTAGGGGCGGGATTCACTGTGGGGTGGGGTGGCCTGTCTGGGCTACTTGCACACTTCCAGGCTTGTGATGCTGGGGATGTGGCGTCTTAGCTGGGGTGGGTAGGCAAGGTGCACAGGGGCAGGAGGGGCAGGCTTAGCTTGCTTCTCCTTAGGTGATCCACTTCAGGAGGGGCCCTGTGGCAGCAGGAGGGAGTCAGATCCGCTGCTGGATGTTTGGCTCCGCAGAAGCGCATAGTTGGGTGTTTGCGCAGATCGAGTGTGTTCCCTGGCAGGAACTGGTTTTCTTTGGGATTTTGGCTGGGGGATGGGTGGGGGAGATGGCGCTGGCGAGCGCCTTTGTTCCCCACCAAACTGAGCTCTGTCGTCAGGGGGCTCAGCAGCTCTCCTTCCCTTTGTCCTCCAGCCTTCCCGCTTTCTGAGCAGAGCTGTTAACTTATGACCTCCCAGACGCTAAGTCGTGCTTGTTGTCGGAACACAGTCCGTCAGGCCCCTCCGCTTTTTGCAAGCCAGACTCGGGGGCTCTGCTTGGCCGGCGAGCCGCTCCTCCGCCCCGGCTCCCTCCAGCCAGTCCGTGGAGCATGCATGCCTCGCCGCCCTTCCTACCCTCTTCCGTGGGCCTCTCGTCTGTGCTTGGCCCCGGCGACTCCGTTCTGCTAATCCTCTGGCGGTTTTCTGGGTTATTTAGGCAGGTGTAGGTGGAATCTAAGTGATCAGCAGGACGCGCGGTGAGCCCAGCGTCCTCCTACGCCGCCATCTTCTGTACACATATTTTTAAAAGCTAGCCAAAATACTCCCTTATCAACACAGCTTTCTATAACCTGTTCTCCCTGACCATACCTCCCTGCTCATTGACTTACCAATATTTTCTCCCTTATTCTAATCTATCAGGGTACTGTTTTTGCAGCTCACTTATGTTAGTTATGCTTCCTTTTTTGTGTCCTTGTATTTTAGTATTAAGTTGAACTACATCAAATTGTTGATATTCAACCTTTTTTTGGCTCACATAAGCAGAATTTACATGATTCAACTTAATATATAACTTACCTCTCCTAATAAAGTATAAGCTTTTTGAATTTCCCTGAAATGAGTACCTAATTCTCCCTCTAATTCTTGTTCCAGCATAATATTATGTGTTTAAACGAATGACTGTAGTACGTTCAAATTGAGTCCCAACATACAGGAATTCTTAGATTGAGCCATACAAGTGTTTTTTGTTTTTTGTTTTTTATCCTAAAGATTGATAACTAAAGAGACTCCAATAAATAGTTTCTGGATAAACTGGCTGAATAAAAAAAAGACAAATTTTACATTACTTAGTAAAGTTATATGATCACTAAAGATAATTTCAACTTTAGGATTTTATGATTTTGATTGCCAAATTCTCTTGGTGTGTAATTTGCTGACTGCCTCATGAGCATATTTCAATTGGGCCTCATATCCCATACAACATTCTTACTTTTTTAGGTTTTGTTGTATAGAACTTTCCCTTAAGGGTAAATTTCACCTTGATTCTAATCACTGTTAATTATTTATTTTTATTCCCTTCTTATTTGCTATGACAATTATCATCCATTTCCAAGCACCTTATTCGGTTGTATTTTCCTTTCAAATAGTTATACCAGTATCTATGTATTTTCCTTTCAAATAGATATACCAGTATCTATGCACAAAGTCTTCAGGTTCTTGTTTTATTATTTTCTGTACTCTCAATACCTACCACAGTACATGGCAAATGATAGGCCCTGAGATAGTTAATGTTTGCTAAAGGGAGAAACAAAAGATGAAAGGGAGTTAAGAAGTAAAGAGGGAAGGAAAAAAAAGAAGAAAAGAAGTAAAGAAAGGAGGAAGGAAGGATACTATTGCAGAGATTCATTATCTATTAAGTTAAACCTCCTCCAGCAAATCTACAATTTTGTTTTGCTCCTCAGTTTAGGTTGGAATCCTTAGAAATAATGTAAAATGTGGGGCGCCTAGGTAGTTTAGTTGGTTAAGCATCTGACTTTGGCTCAGGTCATGATCTCAAGGTTTGTGAGTTCGAGCCCTTGGTCGGGCTCTGTGCTAACAGCTCAGATCCTGGAGTCTGCTCCAAATTCTGTGTCCCCTCTTCCTCTGCCCCTCTCATGCTCATACTCTGTCTCTCTCTGTCTCTCAATAATAAATAATCGTTAATTTTTTTTAATTAAAAAAAGAAAGAATGTAAAAGGTAAACATTTAGTAAGAATTAGAGGCAATGGAGTTGGATGATTTCCCATTTGTTTTCTGAGTGCCAGGATAAAGGAAGTAGTGGGATTTCCCCTGTGATGAACAGAAAACTCTAAATAAAATAAACTTTTAGGATACAGGACCAAAGTAGAGATACCACTGAGAAACATCTCACAAAGGAAAGCAGAAAAAACATTGGAATGTGAACTGACCAACAGAAGACTGACAATCTGTTTATCTGCAGGAAAAAAATAACTGCAAAACAAAGTAAGCAGATTGCTGTCCCTCAAGTTTCAAGTCTCTAGAGCCATCGTTACTGCATATTTTCCCTTCCCCCACTTTCAAAATATCAAACAATTTCAAGAATGCAGGAAATAATAAATGTCTTACAAAGCAATTAGCAATATATTCAGAACACAGGAGCCTGCAAGGCACAGCAAAGACAGGCAGTGGATTTTTTTTCCAAGCTAAATGTCTCCCAGAAAGTTCTTCCCAACAGATAGATCAGCAAGTACTGACTCCAAAATGCTGGTTTCTGCATGACACACCTTTCATTTGGTCATTTAATCATCTATTGGCCTTTCAGTCTGGAGGTTAATAACACATGATTAAGAGGAAAAATATCTCCCTTTGGAGAAAAAAAAAAGAATTTCTGTCAGTCTCTTTTATTTCAGGTTAAAGGAATTTTCTCAAGAAGGGCACACTCATGCCACAGGAGTGGCAATCTCAACAATGTTGATGAAGGATGCAGTTTCAGGTTATGAAACTCTTCTACTGAGATGTTATTGGTCAGTAACATTATAAGAATAACAAAAATCTTATAGATTGCAAAACAGGAGACTTCCATCTCTCTCTTTATGAAATTGCAAATTGCAACTTTAAAAAATACCTTCACTACTGATAGGCAATAATATCATATATGTATTTCAGGTTGGGTAATATAGACATGAGGCATGTAGCACTGAAGGAACTCAGAATGTGGAGGTGAGAAATCTTCATCCTTTGCACTAAGACATGTAATGTTTCCTTTTAATTATATAGAATCTAAGTTGACAGATCAAGTCTAATCCTTTAACTTTTCTCACCCACACTGTGTCTGATACTGTATTGCAGTTTATGGATTGTATTGTTTTCTGCATTTCAAAGTAAGTACATATCATTATTGGCCTTCAGTGGAACCGAGAAATAGAAATGTAAACCAAAACTGGAAAGGCATAGAAGAAATTAGGACCTGAGTAAAAAGGTTTTAAGTGTATTAGAATCCAAGGAAAATAAAATACCAGGAGTTAGGATAATGTCAAAAGTTAATGCTAGACAGGGAGCCAAAAGCAAGAGAAATAAAAGGCAGAGTTCATATCCAGGCAATGAATCAAAATACTGTAAGTTATCAGTAGAGTATACATAAAGTACCAAAAACAGGAACTGAAGCAAAATTTGTCTCCAACAGAAAGTTTCACTATAGTAGACAGCAATGACCAGCTTACCTACAGCCAACAGGACTAAGGAATTTTATCTGTGCAGCAACTTGTCATGCTTGGAAGAGACTGAGTTTGTTCTAGAAGTACACAGGTCCATTCTGCTATCCATTTATCCTCTTAATATTCATCTTGAAGCCAGGCATTCATAGATTCATTGGTCTATGCATAGTAACTATCTCAAATACTTCCCTTTGATTTTTTAAAAAAGGAATGAATATAGCTAGGAACCAATGACAGTTATTCCCTGCCTCCCCTCAAATCAAGATGTCTCAGGAGACCATAGGGCTATCTATCTATCATATTCCAGGAGTGAAATAAAATAGCTTATTAAGAGCTGGTTCATTCCAGAAATTAATAGAAATTTTTCCTTCACTTACATCAATTTTCAGAAGGTTGATGATAGCCCAGGATCCATCATGTAGTATAAAATTAAAAAAGAAACTTAATTTTTTGAGTTTCCACCATGTGCTAGGCACTCTGATAGGCTACTTTAAATACACTATCTCATTTAATATTCACAAATAGCCCTTCAAACTTCATATTATTATGATTTAAATATATTGTTTCATAATTACTTTTACAGTGTTCATAGTCCCTAAATCACTTCGCAATGGGCAATTATTGCAAATCTTAAAAAAAAAAACAATAAGATCTAGATTAGCCTTTGGAACATGAAATGATGCCTGCAAACACAAGAAGATTGTTGCATTCCCTTAATGTTCTCATAAAAGCTGTTAAGTGTAACAGAAGTTTAGGATAATTGTTGTAGTAGGCTATTTCCAACAATGTTAGAAGATTTCACAAATTCAGTTACTGCCAGTAAATGTTTGTATTTTTTTTTTTTTTTTGCATTGCACAGTAATTTACTTAGAGTTAAATGTTTTTCTCTTGGCATGATATAAATAGAGCAGAACTTTAGTGTGACATATATGTATGTCTATATGTATATATGAACACAGATACTAACAATAATTTATGCATAGTATCCTCTTTCCAGAACCACCTACAGATAAATTTTTTAGTCCTGTCCTCCACACCCCAACACACACTAAATAAAAAGACCAGATGTACAATCACATCAAATTTCAAACTCAGTTTAAATTCTATAAAACGTTTGGTATATTATAGTCATATACATATAACCTAAAAGTGATTATTATCTACCTTCTTAGCTAATCACAAATCAAAATCAATACTAGTAATGAGGTTTTTAATAGATAGATGTATTTGGTGTGCAAAAGGCAGAATATCAGGACTGGGACCCAAGATTTCTGTTTCTCTTCCCTGGGTGTCAGTCACTAGTTAGGTAACTGTATTTCAGCTTAACCCTCTGTTAATTTCATATGAAAATACTCTTACTTCAGAAGACTGATGTGAATATTAATTGATAGTTGTAACATGCTTTGAAGTCCTGGGATAAAAGCTGCAAGCCTTTTCTATTCTTGTTCCTTTTGTTTTAGTAGGATTATTTATCCAATTCTGTTGGATTAGATACTGAAGGTAACAGTTTGTGGAAAGGACTGAAGAAGAAACGTGCCAAATAAATGTTAAATTTTTCTTCTTTATTAAAATTGACTGAATATCAAGTTTGCATTTGGGCTGGATTTTGCTTATGTATGGTTATCCTGAAGACAACATGGCTCTATGTAAATTGACAGAAGAATATAGTCTTTAGAGATTCTTCTGGTATGAGCCCCAACTTGATTCTTATTCTGTAAAAGTTTCTATTGATCTCAAAATCCATTGCATACTTGATGACTGGCTTACTTTTTAGAATATATATACTCGTAGCAAAAAGCTCTTCAGCCAATCAATGTCTCACTCTGATGATCTTTGAACTGTCTCTTGCTGCTAAAAATAAAGTGAAGCATAGTGGCTAAGAGTGGGAACTCTAAACAAACTTGAATTTAATTAGCTACTAATCACTTACCAGCTGTATGGCCTTGAACAAGTGTTTTAAGATCTTTGTGATACTATTTCTTTATCTGTAAAATGGGAATGAAAAAAAATCTCATAGAATTGTGGAGATTAAATGAACAAATCCATGTAATTTTTTAGCACAATGTCTGGTATGCATTTACTGTTCCATACATGATAGTTATTATTGTCAGAAACCTATAAAAGCCATTTCCTTAGAGCAAGAAGTTCCTTTTATATGAGAGGGAAATTTCTGCAATAAATTTTTAGTCCTGTCCTTCACACAGGAATGTTTGATCTTGGGTTTGCATAACTGTTCTGATATCAGTTTTGTTCCCCATAAAATGAAGACAACAGCTGAATTTACTTTACAGTTTTTGTTATGGAAAGCAAATGGCTAAAATGTGTAAATTGCTTATAACAGACCTGGAAACATAGTAAGAATATAATTGTTAGCTACTCTAGAAGCTCTGCTCAAAATTATTCTGTGAAGAAACAAAAATTTCTTTTGCATTAACACAGGGAATTATTTTTTTCCCTAAGCTATCCATATTTACTCTTTTCTTAAATTTTCCACTGTTTTCATTAAACACCTCTTATAGAAAATTGTTATCTTCAATGCCGTGATCTTTCTGTCAGTTACAAGTTAATTTTATTTGTGCCACTTGTCTTTCACCTCAAAGTCCAGTGTATATGTGGTAGTTGTTGATCCATCAAGTGATTCTCAGTGAATCTCCAAAGAATCAATGGATGGAACATAATTTTTACTGGAATTTTTTAAAACATTCCATTTTGTCACAGTGTAGATTTTCTCCTGCTACATGATAATATATTTGGAATTCTTAAAATAAATTACCTTGCCCCAGCATAGTATCATCTTTAATTTTCTAAAAAATTAACTGAAAACCCTTTAGAGGAAATCATGTTTGATTGGAGAATACAGCATATAGCTTAAATACTGTATAAAATTTCCAAGTGAAATAAATTTTATTTTCATTTCCATTGCATTACCTTAATTCAGGCTCCCATCATTTCTGTAAAAGACTATTATCATAGTCTCTTAAAGGTTTTTCACTCTCTAGTCTTTCCCTTAAACTGTTATTCACACCACTGCCAGAGTGATGGTTTAAAAAATCTTATAATATCATACTTTTATAAGCTTTCAATAGTCCTCCATCTCCTACAGGATGAAGTTTAAACTTCTTAATCTGATAAAAGATTCTGAATTATTTAACTTGGCTACTGCATCATTATAGTGCCATTAATTGAAAATGAGATTGGAAACTTATTCAAACAATATATTTTGCCAGTAAATGGTGGAGGAAAGGATAATAATTGAGAAATGAGTCAAATTTTAGACATATTGAGTTGAAGGTGTCTGACAAATTTTCAATTTTAAATATTTTGTTTTCCACTGGACAGCAAAGTAGTGAAAGTGGACCACTTTCTTACACTATACACAAAAATAAAATCAAAGTGGATTAATGACTTAAATGTGAACTTGAAACCATAAAAATCCTAGAAGATAGTACAGGCAGTATTTACTCTGACATTGGTGATAGCAACATCTTTCTAGATATATCTCCTGAGGCAAGATAAAGAAAACCAAAAATAAGCTATTGAAACTACATCAAAATAAAAAAAAACTTTTACACAGCAAAAGAAACAACCAACAAAACTAAAAGACAGCCTACTGAATGTAAGAAGATATTTTCAAATGGCATATCTGATAAAAAGTTAGTATCCAAAACTTATAATTAACTAACGTATACAACTCAACACCAAAAAACAAATAATCCAATTAAAAATGGACAGAAGACATGAACAGATATTTCTCCAAAGAAGACATGCAGATGACTAAGAGACACATGAAAAGATGCTGAACATCACTTGCATTAAGGAAATGCAAATCAAAACTACAATAAAATGTCACTTCACACCTGTCAGAATGGCTAAAATCAACAACACAAGAAGCAACAGGTGTTCACAAGGATGTGGAGGAAAAGGGACCCTCATATACCTCTCTCTCTCTTTCTCTCTCTCTTTCACACACACACACACACACACACACACACACACACACACACACAATGGACTATGTTTCAGCCATAAGAAAGAATGAAATCTTCCCATTTGCAATAACATGGATGGAGCTAGAGAGTATTATGCTAAGCAAAATAAGTCAATCAGAGAAAGACAAATACCATATGATTTCACTCATGTGTGAAATTTAAGAAACAAAACAAATGACCAAAGGAAAAAAAAAAAAAGAGAGACAAACAAACCAAGGATCAGAGTCTTAATTATGGAGATCAAACTGATGCTTATAAGAGGGGAAGTCGGTGGGGGAATGGATGAAATAGGTGATGGGTATTCAAGAGTATACTTATCATGATGAGCACTGAGTAATGTATAGAACTGTAGAATCCCTACATTGTACAGGGAATGTATATAATATATAATATATACGAATTATATACAAATATAATATTTTATATTAACAAATATAATATTTTATATTAACTACCATGGAATTTTTTAAAAATAATAAAAAAAAATAACATCTTCTCCAAAAACTTTCTTTGCTTTTCTATTTCTACCTCCACTCCAGTATCCAATATAGTACCTTGCACATACAGGAACTAAATACTAAGAAGATCAGTTATAGATCTATTTAGAAAATAGATTTGATAGGACTTAATAATTAGTTGATGAGGTATGTCAGATTTATAACTTGGGAAACTGAATACATAACATATCTCTACCTGTATTTATATCTATATGTATATCATAGAGCAGATAATATAAAATAAAAAGGAAGTTTGATGAGGAAAGAGGATGAGTTCTGTTTATGCTGTGTGAGTTTGAAGTAGTTGTGGGATATTCAGTAAGCATTGTTTAGTAGGCAGTTAAAACTGTAAGCTTTGAGTTCATGGAAGAGAGGTATACAGTAGGTGAAATTTAGAAGTCAATGATCCACTGGTGGTATTAAAGATATGGGGGGGGTGCATGAGATCACCTACCCACAAAAAAAGTATGAATTTAATTATTTCTTTACAAATATGTTTTTTTCTTGATATACACAGTCTTGTGGGGAACAACAGAGATCCTTGAGGTCATGGGTTAGGTTTGGAAGCAAGAGAATAGGCCTACTAGAATAAATTCCCTTAAATTCTATCCCAGTGTCTCAGTCAATAATATTGTGACCCTCAGATTTGCGAGTGGGAAAACAAGTTTGGATGGATTCAATTTGCCCTCATTTTTACTCTTTGACTTCTTAGTATGATGTTATGTATGTTATGGGCATTCAATAATGTTATGATGATAGCAAAATGGAAATATGAAGAAAAGTACTTTGGTGTACTGCAAAAAATAACTCAGCATACATGAACAATGGCTGATTCCCAGAGGTTATGAATTTGAAGCCATCATAAATTTATCATATTAAATAATTGCTCTAAGGAGAAAATGTACTCTTGCTCTTAGTGGGAGCACATCTCTTATCCTCCACGTGACAGTGTGTACTTGTTACAAAATAAAAGTTGTGTGATTTCTATTTGTGAACTGGATCTAGACACAGTTATTTGTGTTATCACTGTCTGATAATCTATAGTTTTTGGAAGTAGATGCACTAAGCCCTGAAAACAAGTGAATGTTTTTGTTTTTGTTATTTGTTTGTTGGTTGTTTTTTGTGGGTTTTTGCACACATGTGTTTTGATCTTTTATTTCCCATTGCAATACATCTCAGAAGGACTATTAGTTGCAAAAGAAAAAGTATTTGCTAATGATACAGCTTAAAAGGAAAAAGCTTGAAAAAGACCCTCCTACACCTGATTTATAGATTTTCAAAGTGAAAGCTTTCATAAATGGAAAGAATATCTGTCAGTTCTATATCTATAATGCAGTCAGCTCTATGGATATTTGTGTATATATTAAATAGAAAAAAGAAAACCTTAAATACATTATGTAGCTTGCAATGTGGGACCTGCCTCAACTTGTAATGCCTCATAATACTGATTTTAGCTATACTGTTACTCTATCAATAGAAAAAATAGAAAGGATACGTGTATCTTCAAATGTGAATCATTTTTCTAGTTTTCATCACACTAATGCTGAAATTTCATCACATGTCAAGTATTAATACAAATTAATAATATTTCAGCTTTATGTCTGATCCTAGGAAAATAACCTACCATTGTTCAGTACCTCCTGAAAACCAGTGCCAGGATTATCCCAATGAGAGAAATAACCTGTTTTCTTGATGTATCTGGTCTAAAGATAGGCATAGTTAATGGTCTTTGAAAATACATTCACTCATTTATCAATCCAATAAATAGCTACTATTCAATGACTATGTTTAAAGCATATTGTTGACTAAATTAATAACTAATATAAGTCATAATGTGCTAGTGCTATAAGAATGTTACAAATAGGATGCTATTGGAGTGTAGAGAAAGTAGTGATTGCATTAGAAAAAGCTTCATAGAGACTCAATTTTCAGCATGCTTCTAAATTTCTATATAAAAAAGCATTAGCACTGGAAAAGTGGTTATTTTAGTTTGAATTATTTAGAAGTACCATCCTGTGGGAAATGGGATGTACAGATAGTCAAAGATAAAATTATGGAAAACTTTGACTAAGGAATGTGGACTTTAATTGGTGGTAAGAAGTTATTGAATATTTCTGAGTATAAGAAATCATAATAAAGGCTAAACTTTAGTAGTACTTCTTGGGCAACTATGTCAACAATAAATTCCAATGAGCATATTGGATATATGGAAATTGTTGCATTTAAGGGGTGGACCAAGATGGTGGCAATAGAAATTAAAATGTGGGAAGATTATAACCGGGTTTAGAGGAATATGGAGGATATGAGATGAGGTTAAGAAAAAAAGACCTTTTTATTCCTCATATAACTCACTAAAAATTTCCAGTAATGACTTACAGTATGTAGTAAGCTTTCTTCATGCCACTACAATACAAAATCCCATGTTATACTGGGAATATAGAGAAGAGGTTGTACATGAACTAGTTATTGGTTTCAAAAGAGTAACAAATGACCATCATCTGGGAAGACTAAGTTTCATTGCAATATTCTAATGATCTTGTGATGATCCTTATTTTCCCTTTATAATATGCTGGCTTTAAATATTGTTTTTTTTCCTTGGGGCGCCTGGGTGGCTCAGTCAGTTGGGCATCCGACTTCAGCTCAGGTCATGATCTCACGGTTTGTGAGTTCAAGCCCCGTGTCAGGCTCTGTGCTGACAGTTCAGAGCCTAGAGCCTGTTTCAGATTCTGTGTCTCCCTCTCTCTGCCCCTCCTCTGCTCATGCTCTCTCTCTCTCTGTTTTTCAATAAATAAACGTTAAAAAATCTTAAAAATTGTTTTTTTCTTTGCTATACTATGAAAAAAATGAGTAGAAATATTTTGGGAGCTACTACCCTTCTACCTTTATGACTTTTATTTTTTTTTTATTTTTTTTTTCAACGTTTATTTATTTTTGCGACAGAGAGAGACAGAGCATGAATGGGGGACGGGCAGAGAGAGAGGGAGACACAGAATGGGAAACAGGCTCCAGGCTCTGAGCCATCAGCCCAGAGCCTGACGCGGGGCTCGAACTCACGGACCGCGAGATCGTGACCTGGCTGAAGTCGGACGCTTAACCGACTGCGCCACCCAGGCGCCCCCCTTTATGACTTTTAAAGAGAATCTTA
The DNA here is from genome assembly GCF_014898765.1 of Herpailurus yagouaroundi. Classification (NCBI taxonomy): domain Eukaryota; kingdom Metazoa; phylum Chordata; class Mammalia; order Carnivora; family Felidae; genus Herpailurus; species Herpailurus yagouaroundi. The sequence continues at coordinate 65,552 of NW_024420065.1, read as the reverse complement.
GAGAAGAAAGGTTATATATAAGGGCTAATGAACAAAAATGGGAGAAAATGACACTTATTTTCCCTCAGTTAAAGCTAAACTGACAACAATACAATCAAATCAAGTGGCATGATTTCAAATTATAGGCCTTCTAAGTAAAATTTGACGTCTTTCTCCCAATAGCATGTCACTACCCTTTCCTTTCCTCTCACTTGCTGTCACATCAGAAAAATTCCTCAACATGCAATCAGGTAGGTACCTTCTGTTCCATAAATTCCTTAAAAGTGTTCAGATTTTCTGGGGGTGTTAACTCTGTCTTTTGGCATAATCAGACCAAATCTCCTATTTTCTAACTTCCTGCTTAATTAAACAGTCAGTTCATCACCTTGAAATTCCAGTGCACATTTAAGGACTGTATAGTTCAGAATGATTGGCCATGGCAGCATGGAATTCTGTGACTCTTTGGAGGGCTCTAAAGATTTCTAGTTATGAAAGCAAGCTCTGTCAGCAATAGGAGTATGGACTTACTACAGTCCAACAGTTATACTGTGTTTCTTACTGCTGAAGTCTAAATGACTGATTAAAAAGGCTTGCTGTGTGTTGTCTCTAAGTTGCATTTTCCCTTGTGTGCATTCAGCAGCACCAGGAGACCAGTATCTATTTCACACTTCAGTGAAGCCTACCACATCATACTCACTCCACTTGTGAAATGTGTTGTTTTGGTGAGTGCTTTGAGATTAGGGACCATGACTTATGCCCATATTGGCTGTTGCCTGTATTTCCTACCAAGATGAACTTAGACCCATTGTTCCTTTTCCTTATGTTATTACCTTGATTTCACTATATACTTCACTTAGCTACTAAAGTTGTTAGGCTATAGTATAATATTTATCCATCTTCATTAAAGAGAGAGAGAAAAAATATTAGGCTTATTTAATGGGCAAGCTCATTGCTGCCACTACCCCATGCAAAATACATAGTTTTACTCTTGTCTCAGTGATTTAGACAAGAAGTAGACATTTAGGGATGCCTGGCTGGTTCAGTTGGTAGAGCATGTGACTCTTGATCTCAGGTGTCATGAGTTCAAGCCCAAACTTGGATGTGGAGCCTACTTAAAAAAAAAAAAAAGAGAAGTAGAGATTTAGAGAGACAAGAGAGGGTAAGATATGAATTAACAGATAAAAGGATTTTTTCAGTACAACATCCACTCAATAAGTTTGGGTGGGGGCAGGGAATGCTGTTGAGGGAAGGAAACAAATAGCATGAGCATTAGGCATAAACATTCAAAATAACCAGATGAGACTCTACTATGTAAATATCTGGTTATTCTTTTTAACTGCCCATTATCTGAAATAATCCATGAGGCACTGGTTCTACTGATGTTGCCCAGTTCCCAAAATTGGTGATAAACAGTGGAAAGCTGTGTATCTGGGCCCAGTGGTGGCAACAGTGACATCTCATGGAACCAGGTGTGCACCATAATTTTTAGGGATCCTCCTGGGTAGGTAGACTCCAAGCCTAGCACTCTATTTTGTTCTTAGATTAGAGTTGGATACTGTTATTTTGGAAGAGAGAAGGGACTACAAAAAAGTCTTTCATGTGGTCTGCCTCATGTAATACAACCTCAGAAGAACTTACCCAGTTGATGGAGAGACATTTCTTTATTATTCATTCACACTTTCACAGATTTTATTATCCAAAACAATATTTCCTCCTTATATTAGTTATGTTCTCTAATTTGTACTTTAGTAATGAGTCAGACAGGAAAGATGAAATAGTGCTTCAGCCACTGTCTATAAAAGACAGTTGAAAAGAACCCTACATAAAAATGTTGTTTGTTCATCCTTAACCTGAAATTAGAAAACATAGATCTAAAATAATAGTAATTTTAACAATAATTATGCTATTAACAATAAGGATAAAACAGCTAACATGTATTGAGCACTTCTAGCTATTGAAGCAGTCAGCATTCTTATTTGCCCCATTTAACAACAACTGAAGAAGTAAATACTATTACCATCTTGATTTATAGATGAGGAAACTACATCTTAGAAAGGTTAAGCAACTGACTCAAGTTACACTGCTAAGTGAAGAAACTAAACCTGGAAACTAGATCTGTTCAATTTCAATACCCCTGCTTCTAACCACTCCACCTTTTTGAAATACAAAGAGTAATATGTTCTACATATATATCTCATAATACATTTATTTGAAGAAGAACCACAGAGAAAGATTGGTGGAGGAATGGGCAAAATGGGTCGAAAGGAGTGAAAGATACAGGCTTCTAGTTAGGAAATAAAAAAGTCACATGAATAAAAGGCATAGCATTGGGAATACATTTAATGGTGTTATAATGGCATTGTATGGTGAAAGATGGTAGCTACACTTGTGATCATAGGATAACCTATAGAGAAGTTGAATCACTATGTTTTACACCTGAAACTAATGTAAAATTATGTGTCAACTATACTCAAATTTAAAAAAATAAGTAAAAATTAAAAAAAATATATAAGGAAGAATCAAATAGAAGTGAAAGAATAAGGGGAAAGGAAACTACCTTTTTTAATGTTCCTGTCACTGTACCTCTTGCTTTGTGTTTACCTGTTTCATCTTTACAACATCCAAAAGAAGTTATTATATACATTTTATATTTTAGGAACCTGAGGTTCAGAAAGGTTAAGTGATTTGCCTAAAGTCATAGAGCTAGTACATAATCAAGCAGAACGCAAACTCTTGTTTTGTCTAAGTAAAATTTTAAAAGGTGATTATTATTAGTCTCCACAAATGTTTTCTCTTTCATTTGTCTACCTTGAGAAATGGACAATTGTTACGAAAGCCAGTCTTACCAATGGGTATACTGTTTGTTTTTCCTTTAATATATAAGTGGAGAGAGAGGGAGAGGGAGAGAGGGAGAGAGAGAGAGAGAGAGAGAGAGAGAGAGAGAGAAAGAGGAGATTGTAAATGCTGAAAGAGATACTATATACCAGCTCTATATGGAGCCACTCTAAATTATGGGCTCTAGATAAATAAAGAAAATGTGGATTTTTGAAAAATCTTATATTTCATGTTTATTTCAACTTACAGTAAAAACTTGATTTCTCTCTAATAAGGAAGACATTAATCTCGAAAATATACAATTTATAAATTGCTTTATGTTTTCATTCCTGACAAAATGTCTCTGGTCTCTAAGAGATCAAATAGTGACAAAGGCATTATGTTGAAAAATAGTCTTAGAAAAGATTTACCATGTTGAATTTAGAGGATTTTCTTCTCTCTGCTGATTCTTGACTTAGTATCATGTGCTAAATGATTACTTTTGATCATTTAAATTAATTCTTCTAATTCTTTATCTTTTAGAGATAATATTATTAAAATTTTTCTACATATTATTACAAAACACTAACTAGGAGTTCAGAAGACTTCTTTTTTCAGATTTCTCCAAATTCCTCAAAGGAAAGCTAGTCTTCGACTCAATTCTTTGCCTGATATTGCTGTAATATCAGAGGAAATGGCAATATTTTTGAAGGTACAGATATGGAAACATTTAGGGGACAATAGTAAATGTTTGGAAAATGTGAAATAAGGATGGCAGATGTGGGTCCAGCACCTTGATGGAGTGGTGAGAAAATGATTATAAGACAGTTACCTGACTTCCAATTATGGAATGAATAATTCACGTGAATAAAAGGCACAGAATAGGGAATATAGTCAATGATATTGTAATACTGTTGTATGGTGATAGATGGTAGTCACACTTGTGGTAAGAATAGCATGATAAATATAGAACTTGAATCACTTTGTTGTATGCCTGAAACTAATGTAACATTGTGTGTCAATTATACTCAAATAAAAAAATTTAAAGTAACATTATAATCATTTTACTAAGAGTTTATAGGTAAAAATTAAAATAAACAGCATATGAATTGAAATTTGTTACATCTGGGAAAAGGGAAGGGGCAGAGAGGCACAAGGGATTACTTTTTTTTCATTATTAACCTTGTTATCTTAAGTATATGTAAAATTTTGATTTTAAATTTTTTAAAAAATAAATTATAAATTATATTTTTTAAATGACAGTTGTCTGAGTTATCATTCTGACTTTTGTGTATAAGACCTGAAACTAGCCACATAAAATACATTACATGGGTACTAGTCTTTTTTTTAATTTCATTTTGATTCAGGTTGTAGGTTGTAAAACTTGCTTGATAGTCACTAAATCTATCCTAACCTAGCTTAATATTGAGAAAGATAGAACCTATAAGTGATGCTCTCAAGGTACTATATATGCCTAATATGCGCCTAATAAATTGTGCCTTACTTTCCGGTTTAAGATATGGAGTGAGTTGAATGAAATAAATATTTCAAGTTCTAGGTGAGTTCTAGAGTAGAAAAAAATTGAAAAGTGGGCCATATTGACATAAAAGCCATGACTTATATGAAGTTTGATTGTTCTCTAGTGCTAAGTTGCAACCAAGAATGCAAGAGAAGGTTAAAAATGGAAGTGTAAAGAATCATACTACACACGTAAGATGAGTGAGAGGATTAATAACGAAGTGACTGACAATTTATCAGGGGATTTTAAATATCAGGAAATGTATCTCTATACATAATGGTTTTTTTTTGTTTTATTTTGTTTTGTTTTAATTTGAGAGAGAGAGCAAGCAAGTAGTGGAGAGGAGCAGGGGGAGAGAGAGAGAGAGAGAGAGAGAGAGAGAGAGACAGAATATTAAGCAGGCTCCATGCTGAGTGGGGAGCCTGATGCAGGGCTCAATCCCATGACCCTGGGATCATGACCTGAGCAGAAATCAAGAGTTGGACAATCAACTGACTGAGCCACTCAGGTACTCGTATATAATGTTTTTATCCATTTTCTCTTTATCCATTTAATCCATTGATAGACAATTAGGTTGTTTCCATATGTGGCTAATGTGAATAATGCTGATCATGAAACTGCAATGAACACAAGACTGCAGATATTTCTTTGAGATCTTGGTTTCAGTCTCTTTGGATATATCCCCAGAAGTGGGAATGCTGGATCATCTGGCATTTGTATTTTTAATTTTTTGAGACAACTTCATGTTGTTTTCCATAGTGGCTGTACTAATTTATATTTCTACCAACAGTGCACAATGGTTCTCTTTTCTCCACACCCTGGTCAACACTTGTTTTCTCTCTTTTTTTTTTTTTTTGCCATGATAGTCATTCTAATTGATGTGAAATGATATTTCATTGTGTTTTTTATTTGCTTTTACCTTATGATTACTAATGTTACATATCTTTTCACATACCTGTTGGCCATCTGTAGTCTTCTTTGGAAAAATGTCTCTTCTTTTCCCCTATTTTTAAATTGGATTTTTCTTGAGTTGTATGAATTCCTTACATATTTTTGAACTAACACCTTATCAGATATACAAATTGCAAATATTTTCTCTTTGTTCTCATTTGTCTCTTTGTTTTGTTGATTATTTTTGTTGTGCAGAAGCTTTTTAGTTTGATGTAATCCCACTTGTTAACATTTGCTTTTATTGTTTATGCTTTTGGTGTCATATCAAATAATCATTGTCAAGACCAATGTTGAGATTTTTCCTTATGTTTTCCTCTAGGAGTTTTGCCATATCAAGTCTTGCATTTAAGTCTTTAATCCATTTTGAGTTAATTTCTGTAAGTGGTATATGATAGTGGTCCACATTCATTCTTTTGCATGTGGTTATCCAGTTTTCCCAATATCATTTATTGAAAAGATTATCCTTTCCACATTGAGTATTTTTGGCTTCCTTGTCAAATATTAATTGACTGTGTATGCATGGGTTTATTTCTGGGCTCTAGATTCTGTTTCATTGGTCTATAAATGCAACATTTTTTTTTCTCAAGCCAGAGAATGAATTTTAAAAGACCATTTATACCATCAACCTCTTTCTCATTGTTTTTTGCTTTCCCTGACTACCTATCTAAAGTGAAATATATAATAATGACATCTTTTTTGAGTGTCTTCTATTTTGACATCCGATGTTTTTTGATGTAATTGGAAAAGAAAAAGCTGCATGATGATTTACAGTGTTGGTTTCTTGATTAGGCCATTCTTAAGTATGGAAAAGAGAGAGGAAAAACAGACACATAAAACCCCTGAAAAAAATAATCATTATAAAGACTTGCAAACTTGGAAATTTTAGTATTGTGGGTTGTAAAGTCTGGCTATCTCCCCTTTAAGAATTAGTGCTAGCATTTGTTAACCACCCACAAGTTAATGCTGAGAAATCTCTGATGTAATTCCTGAGTAGCTTTCAAATGTGTTGGGCTTTCAAAGGTATAATTAAAACTTATTATTCTCCCTTTATTTGTCTACCAGCTGTTAGATCATAAAAAAAATCTTGTTTTCTTTCTTCAACCAGTGAAAGTATTTGCTAGATTTAAACAGAAAGTGTTCCTTTATATATTAAAAGACCCTCATATCTCTCTGGATCAAAGGTGTTGAGTTATAGTCAAATGAAAATTTAAACATTTAAGCTGAAAAAAGCCAATCAAAAGGTTCAATGATATTTTCATTTAAAAAATGACTTTTTATGAAATAGCAAAGCTTGAAGTTGGGGTGGAAACCTGTGAAGTAGTGTTGATTCCATTTGCTGTCATGCCTAATATGCACACATAATAGTATATTTATTACTACCATTTTATGTACTTACCACATTGTGAAATTTTCTTTTGGAATTTTCTATTTTCGTTCCCACTGACTGGGATGTGAGGAGTATTAAAATGATTCAGACATACTTATTAATATTATGTTTTTTCTTTTAGCTACCAAAAATGACAGGTTAAGATTCCTTTTAGAAAAAAAAATATTGTTGCCAACCATTATTTACTTACAAATATTTATTTATTTACAAATATTTATTGAATGCCAGTAAATCCTAAAAGTTTCCTATCAGAGACATTATGGAAATAAAGCCCCTTCCTGTCTGTTTTCTCCAAGCTTTCTGTCACATATCATGAGATCTTAGTTTCACGTATCTCCAGGGCCTATGGCCATTTGTTTCATCCTTGCCTTTGCTAACTAAATCAAAGTGAGAACTACCCAATGTCATGCAGTCACAATCCAACACTTTATCACATGCTCAAATCACTTGCCTCTAAACTTCTGCTCCTGGAATTCTCCATTGTGAGTGAGACATGAAGTGCCACAGGACACAATCAGAGGCTATGTTTGCACAAATTATAGTGCAAGGGATTAAATGAACCTTGGAATAAAATTAGGTCAGTGGGAGAAAGGAACCAGTGCATAAATTCTTCTTCCTTTGTCTGCCACAGGGTCCTGCACTGCAATAGTTTATATGACTTTTCAGAAGGTGGCACAAAAAAATTAATCAATCCGTTGGCCTGGATACCCATCAGTGACCATATAGTAATGCATTTTCTCATATTTACTCTTCTTATTCTCCTACCTTATTTCTGTTTTCCCTCTTCCCTGCTACTGTGTAATTTCACACTTCCTAAAATTTTTAGTAACACAGAACTTTTGCATTAGAATTTACTTTCTGGGGACCCAGGATAAAAGGTATTGAAGCAAAAGCAATCAAATCTAATTTTTCTAAAAGTGTTGCAATTTGACACAGACTGCTAATTTTCCTGTAAGTTAGATGAACATTTGTAGTAGTAATTAAGGCTGTTCATAAATATTGTAGATCTTATTCTTGGCACATGGTAAGATTGCACTTCACAGTCCTCTTAATGTTAAGCATAAACATGTGACTGATTGTAACTAATGAAATATGAGCTGAATTGGCATGTGTCTATTTAAGACAGAAACTTTAATAGCCAATGCATAATTTTCACATTTCCTTCCTTCTGCCATGGTATTGAGATAGACTCTCTTTCAGTGTGGCTCCCTGAGTGACTACAAAAAGCAATTCTTCCATGACCTGTATTGGACATGTAGCATGAGCAAAACATAAAACATTTATTGTGTCAAGCCACAGAGCTTTGAAGTTGTTTGTTCCTTTACTGTAATCTAGTTCATGCTGACTGATATAGCATCTTCCTTTCCCAAAGTGGAGGAAATCACAGATCAGATTTAGGAATTTTATAGCTTACTGTCTATGGCTCTCTGTTTTTAAATGCCACTATGGGGGCGCCTGGGTGGCGCAGTCGGTTGAGCGTCCGACTTCAGCCAGGTCACGATCTCGCGGTCCGTGAGTTCGAGCCCCGCGTCAGGCTCTGGGCTGATGGCTCGGAGCCTGGAGCCTGTTTCCGATTCTGTGTCTCCCTCTCTCTCTCTGCCCCTCCCCCGTTCATGCTCTGTCTCTCTCTGTCCCCAAAATAAATAAACGTTGAAAAAAAAATTAAAAAAAAAAAAATAAATGCCACTATGATTCATAGTGACTTATTTTCACCAGCTTGGGAAATCACCAGTGGAAGCTACTAGAGCCATTTCCATATATGTGTCATACAAAGAACATTGGAATATTGCTGACTTGAATGTTTTCTCAAACACTCTGAAATAGGTTTCTAAACTGCTTTCTATTCTTTGACAAATTAATGACATTAAAACTTCCATTAAATTTAAAACTCAAAATTAGATTGTTTTGGACATGTCTTGATTTCCAATTGTAAGAAAACTTATACAATAAAAGCACATGTAATAAAAAGCAATTTCTTCAGGAAGCAAAACTGTCAGATCTCATGAGTGCATTCAGATTTGTAAAATCATTTGTGCTGACAATGAAATAAAAAAAAAACTTCTTTCTGTGGAAAAATAAGTACCCCTTAAAATTTTATAAAAAGCTCAAAGAATCTAAAGTAAGATTTAATGTCTTCATTTAGCAAAAACTCCTATCTTACCCCATGTTCATTGGTACTGGTATTCATTTTTGAGCCACATATAATTAATCAGATGAAAACATTCTTTTGTTTCCTCTGTCTTCCCTTGTCATCTCGTTTCTAGCCTCTGGGCAGCTCAAGAGAACCCTACCTCTTCTTTGAAAGAAAAGTAATAACAAATATTTATATAGTGCTTACTGTGTTACAGGCACTATCCTATTATTTAATTCTTACAATAACACTTTGAGTTATATATTAGCACAATCTCCATTCCCATTTTATAGTCGAGGAAACTGAGGCTCAAAAATTTTGAGTTTCTTGTCCAAGATTATGTAGTTAGTGTAAAAAAATCTAGGCTTAAAATTCAGGCAATGTCTTTTGGAAGCGTATCCATGAAACTTAATATTTGGGTTAAGTACTCAAGAATTCCAAGGAAAAATGAGAGAATACATACTGAGTAACCAGAAAAAAATCCATTTATTTCTGGAAATGCAAGCTGACATGACTTGAAAGGGTGATATAACTGATTCTGAGATTTAATATTAGAAAATGGTTTTGCTTTTAAGCTATATTCTCCAAATTAGCTTTTAAAAGAAATTAAGGTTGTGAAAAATGTTGTTGTTTGTTTGGATCACCCATGGACCCCACCAGTCCCTTTGCCTGATCACTGCTGCGAGATTGAGCTTCCTGGATCAAATGATCTTTACTATTTCTTATTTTCTTCTATAAGTTCCCTTCAAAATGAATGACCAAATATGTCTATTTGAGGAGATTTATATGCAGATAACTGCCAGAGGAAACTTCTTGCAAGCTTTTAAAGCTATTCTTTTCTATTAAATAGTTTTTTAAATAACAAAGATATGAAATTTAATTAAACTTGAAGCAATGAACTACTAAATCAAGAAGTAAAGAAATGTAAAGATATAAGCATAATTAGGTAGCTTTCATTCTAAATTTTAGCACAACTAAATTTTTAAATGAAAAGAGGCAACAATTTCACAACAGAAGTCAAAAGCCCAACAGATAGCAGAAAAACTGTGCAAGAAGTATTAAGAGAAAGGATCCTTCTTCAGCACAACTTTCATAGATACTGGCATGGTAATTGCCTTAATTTATTTAAGGTACAGATTTGGGGAAACCTCAAGGGCAGGTAAGTTATCTTTATTTTTACTTTCTAACTGCCAGGAATCAATTTTCTTGTGTACTCTCAACAATCTCAATTTTAGAATAATCAAATTTTATGAAGTCATCACTTGCTTCTTGTAGGTTGGTGACATTTCCCCGGCCTTCTATAAACATTCTGATTTTTGACACTCAACACTTTTGACCTAGTTAGTTATAACTTTCTCTGATGTCTAATTTTCTATAATGTTCCCTTTAAACTTTTGACCCTGTTTGGGGATGATGGTGATCATATTAAGTACAGAATTTGATAATCACAGTGTAGCAGTCAGATATTTTTGTTGCTCTCATTCCATCCATCTATTGCTGGAGGCTTTTTTTCCTCTAATGTGGATCATCAGAGGTTTGTGCCATATTATATCTAGTTTTGAACTACAGAACTGAAAATGTATCATTATGTACTGAAATTCTTGGACTCTTCTCCTGAAACCTATTCCATTTCATCTCACAACTGCATTTATTATGCAGTAATGGCATTACATACATCATTCTTATGGGGATTTGAAATGTTCACTTCAAGCGACAGGAAGTCATAGACATTTTCACCAGATTTTAAAAATAGCTGAATATATTCTATGCCTAAGTAAGACTAAGACTTTATAGGAGGAACAATAAAAAATTGAGCTTTTGTTATAATGCCTGTAGTAGAGTGTTTGCATGGCTTATTGCAATTTTTATTAGAGAGCACTGCCTATGTCCTTAGAGACATGAAGCATTTAGAACCACTTTTATCCTGCCATCCTAATAATCTAAAGAACATCTGACAATTGCAGAGGGCTTTACATCCCAAAGGGTTTTACAAACTACACATGTACAGGAATTACTTACCTCAACACTGAAAGGCATCTTGCTCTGGGGAATGAGTCCAGAGAATCTTTCATGACCACAACTAGACAGAACTTTGAGTTTATAATTCATTTTAAAGACAAAAGCAAAAGCTACTTTAATTTTGCAACAATTTGTCTCTATACTGTGCAGAAAACAAAAGGTTATGTGTTCAAACTGCATAGCAGCACCTAGAAGATATTTTTGGAGGTAATATATTAGCCTTTTTCTTTGTTTAGGAGAATTTTGTGTAAGCCTTACAATGGATATCATAAGATATCATGTACCTTCACAGAACTTTTGCTTCACTAGACCATGTTTCTATATGAACTTTTCCTTTCCTTGATAATGCAGTTCTATTTTGGGAATCATGTGACATGGTAGTCACTATAGATCATATTCCAGCTTCAATTTTTAATATTGGTGCATACCCTCATTCCACGATCTTGCATTTCAGCTGTTTTAAATAGAAAAAAATAGAATTAAGATAGATGCTAGTAAAAATTGCAGCTATCATTTATTAAGTAACTTCTATCAGTTAAGGTAACATTAGCTGCCTTAAGTAAATTCAAGAATGCCAGTGGCTTTACACAATAGAATTTATTGCTCTTGTGATGTTCATTAAATGAAGGAAGTGGGGTTTTCCTGATCTAGTAATTTAAAAACCCAGTCTATTGGGGGCTCTGAAATCTATAACAAATGGCAATGCCTTTCATCTAGCAGACAGAGAGATAGTGGAGGATTTTGCACAAGGTTTTTATAAGCCAGTTCTGGAATTGGCATACAACACAACCACCTACATTACAATAGCCACAACTGTATAAAATTACTCCCGTTAAATGTAATTGAGGCAGAGGAATGCAACTAACTGTATCTAGGAAGAGAGTGAAATGAGTTTGATAAATAGATATCCCATCTCTGCTTACCTAATATGTGCTGAGCATGTGCTAAGTAGTGATTTTATTTACATTATATTGTTTAACTTCCACAAAACTGTGCAATTAGTTTTATTTTACCCATTTAATAGTTAAGAAATTTGTGGCTTGGGTGTCTGGGTGGCTCAGTCGGTTAAGCATCCAACTTCAGCTCATGATCTAGCAATCCTTGGGTTTGAGCCCCACATCAGGCTCTGTGCTAACAGCTCAGAGCCTGGAGCCTGCTTCAGATTCTATTTCTCCCTCTCTCTGCTCCTCCCCTGCTCTCTCTCTCTCTCTCTCCCTCTCAAAAATAAACATTAAAAAAATTAAAAAAAAAAAACAAAAGTGTACCTCAAACTAGTGATACAACTGATTTAAATTAGTTTGTAAATATCAGAGCTGGGATTTGTACCCAGTTTTGATGTAAATCACCAGGTACAAGTTACTTGCACTCAGATTAAAAAAAAAATGTCTAAGCCTATTAACATCTTCAGGATGAAAGCCTTATAACTTTATTTGATAGCCCATTCCATTGTCTTTTAATCTGAAGGTTAAAATGTTGCTCCTTAGGTCTTATGTAAACACATTTGAAATTACTTATTTTAGTATATTTGGAAAAGCTCAGATGAAAATATAAAACTCTCATAATACCACTACCAACAATAACTAATGTTAGCCTACAGTAGTATTTCTGGATATTTAAATACATTTTCGTCTACAAAATTAAGTCCTATTATATGTATTTCATTTAAACATGATTATTTTTGTTAAGCTAAATAGCCTACCATAAAAAGTCTCCATTTCATTAGATACTTTTAAAAAGTATTTTTTGTACTAATAATGACTGTATAATATTTTGCTCTTAGCCTGTGCCATACCCAATAACTTCTGAATGTTTCAGTTACATCTAACATTTTGATTTTTTTTAAGTTTTTCTTTTAATTACAGTTAGTTAAGATATAGTGTTAATGTAGTTTCAGGTGTACAACACAGTAATCCAACACTCTCATACAGCATCCCATGCTAATCATGACAAGTGATCTCCTTAATCTCCTTCACTTATTTAACCCATCTCCCTAACCCCTGTCCCTTTGGCAATAGTTTGTTCTCTATAATTAAGAGTCCAGTTCTTGATTTATATTTATCTCTTATTTTTTTCCTTTTCCATGTTTCTTTTGTTCCTTAAATTCCATGAGTGAAACCATATGGTATTTGTCTTTCTTTGACTGGCTTATTTCACTTAGCATTATACTCTCCAGTTCTATCCATGTCATTGCAAGTGACAAGGTTTCATTCTCTTTTATTGCTGAATAATATTCCATTGAATATATATACCACTTTGTCTTTATCCATTCATCAATTTATAGACACTTGGGCTGCTTCATATCTTAGATTTTAAATAATGCTGCTGTAAACATAAGGGTGCATGTATCCTTTTAAATTAGTGTTCTTGTATCCTTTGGTAAATACCCAGTAGTGCAATTGCTGGATCATAAATTAGTTCTATTTTTGACTTTTTGGGAACCTCTATACTGTGTTTCACAATGAGGAAAACAATCAACAAAATTAAAAGGCAGCTCATGGAATGGGAGAAGATATTTGCAAATGAGATAACTGATAAAGGTTTAGTATCCAAAATATATAAAGAACTTATAAAACTCAACACCCAAAAAATAAATAATACATTTTAAAAATGGGAAGAAGATATGAACAGACATTTGTTCAAAGAAGACATCCAGGTGGCCAACAGACACATGAAAAGATTCTCTTTATCACTTGTCATCAGGAAAATACAAATCAAAATGCTATATCACCTCACACCTGTCAGAATGGCTAAAGTCAATAACACAAGAAACAACAGGTGTTGGTGAAGATGTGAAGAAAAAGGATCAGTCATGCACTGTTGTCGGGAATGCACATTGGTGCAGCCATTGTGGAAAGCAGTATGGAAGTTCCTCAAAAAGTTGACATTTTTTTAAAAGATGCTGCTATGAACACAAGAAATACCTCCACATATACTTGCCATATTTTGAAGATAAGAATAACATTTGGTTTATTTTTAGTCTTTATTATCTCTCCAAGATCAGCACCTATTTGTGTATGGATATCAGGTACAGTGAGACTTGAGATAATACTGATAAAAGTCTGGGGCAGGTCAGAGGAAGTTAATCTATTAGTCAAGAATTTCTTTTACCATAATGAGACATAGAAAGCTGGATTAATTGTGAAAAATTCTATGGAAAAAACAGAGTGAAAAACATTCTCTTTCTCTTTTTAACCAACTTAATGCCATGTAACTTTATAAAGTAGGTCAATATCACTAACTTGCTAAAGGGAGAAGAGGCTAATTGATTTTGCTACCACCTGTGAGCACAAGTAAGCAGCAGGTCTCAGACTGCTTACTGGTTGCCTTGACAGAGTATATGTTTGTTTAACATTAGCAAACTCAAGAAAAACTATCTTAGTTTCACACATATTGCTTTATTACTCCTAATGGCTTATTTAAACAAATGGCTCAGTACTCTGGAACAGACTGGATGACTAACGTCTGTCAGCACACTCTGGCAGAATGCTGTTATCAATGTCAAGGAAAACAGTTGTTGAACTGTCCACAGAATGCATGACACCACAGAATGCTTGTCACCAGGATGTTTACACCATTAGTGTTAGACACAGTCCATATTCCAAACACACTTAAAATGTTACCAAACCTGGATGATAAATAAAAGTAGAGATGAAATATAAATCATACACACACACACACATACACACACACACACACGCAAACATACACACACACAACTCATCACAGAGATAACATTCTTACCAATGTAATCTCTGAGATAAAAAGCAACATTTCCTAATCCAGTAAAGTACAAGTGCCAGGGTACTGTCATACACTGTTGGCAGGCAGAGAGTATAAATTGGTACAAACTCTTTGGAAGGCAATTAGGAAACATTTATTAAAATTCAAAGTATACTATGAAATGAACCATTGGTTTTACCCTACAAGATTCTATTTTTAGGAAAAGCAATGATAAAATAGGTAAGTACTATATCTATGTAAAAAAATATCTATTGATAGTTATTTTTTGTAATAACAAAAAAAGAGACAAAAAACTGGAAAGAACTTAAATGCCTATTAATAAGAGAGTGATACAGCTTTTAATGGAATATTATGTAGCCATTATAAAAGAATGGTGTAGTGTATATGCTAGTCTATACACCTGTGCATATCTTATTGTTAGTGAGAATGGAAAATTATAATATCCCATTTTTATAAGCAAACATTTTTGCATATCTATAGCTAAACATATTTATATGATATTGATGCCAACATGAATATATTTTCTGTCTACAAAACCACAGGGAAAAAATAAGAAGGACATAAACCAAACTGTTAACTGTTCTTTCCTCTGAACAGTAGGAATAGAGGGGCTTTAACTGTAGGGGTCAGGGTTTTAAACATATACATACACAAACATGTATATTATATTTTAGAGATGTATGGGTGATTTTAACTTACTTTTTATATTTTTATACTTTTTACTGTTATCGAATTTCATTCATTCATTCATTCATTCATTCATTCCAGGGGTGTTAGAGACCCAATGTTGAATTAAAATTTGATTAAAATTAAAACCATGTGAAGACTGCTATTGCTAGATCTTTATGGGTAATTGGACCAGTTATAAAGTCCAGTTTTTGATTTATTAATGTAGGTATTAAAACAGAATGGCATGAACATATGAAAACAATAGAACTCCTACAAATTTAATTTTAATGAATAGTTTCCACCTCTTACCCTATCACATCATGTGCCAAGACTGTAAAAAAAGTAGTCTATTAGATTGGTTAGCATTTCATTTTACTCTTTTTACCTTTGTCCTCTATGACATAGGTGTTAATGAGCAATACAATATCTGGACACATTGAAAGAGAAAAATTTGTGAATCTCAACAAGCCACAAATCAGAGAATTGGATGAAAGTAATCAGTCCTGGTGGGCAAATAAGAACTGATCCTCCTTTTCAAACAGTAGGAAGAAATCTGGTAGTTATACTATAAAACTAAAAAGGATTAGTTGTAAGCTCTGTAAAATACTGAGTATTGGAGATAACCTTTTTTGATCACTAATTGGAATTCACTTTTGGGTGATAATTACTAGAGAACTATAGAATCAAATATTTTGTTCCAATATTTCATTATTGTTCATTAAACTCATCATAACAGCAGGAAACATCAAAAACCATTTGTGAAAAAATGATTGTGTCCTGAGTGTCCTGTCCTACGTACTACGAAGTTTGATACAATTGCTCTGCTTCCCTGACACATTTTTGAGATGAGTTGCTTAGATTTTATTGCTTATTATAGACAGATTTTGAATAATAGAGACTTGACTTACAAATAAATTACAAGAACACATTTGGCCTTATGTTGGAAGAACTCAATATGGGTCTGCCATTTTTCATAAGAGCAATATTTGAGAATGAATTTTCCAGGGATATGCCATCTCTTATTTAGATTTACAAACTGATTAGATATTGAGCTATTAATACCAGTGACAAACATGACTGAGGGCATTTTGTGCACTGAAACTGTATTAGATATTTTATCTTAACTTATGTAATCATCATTGCTCTATGAAAGTTACTATTGTTATTCCCAATTCATAGATATAGAAATGGAGCTTAGAGAAGTTTGGTAATTTACTGAAAATAATATGGTAAATTAGCAGTTGAGTAATATTTCAAGAACAAGTCTGTCAGATTCTAAATTCCATGCTTTTAATCAATGAGTACCTAATATTATCTGAATAGCAGGTACATTATTTGATGGACATTATAAATGTACAGCCTTTGTCAACTCAACTGAGGAATATAATAATTCTTGTATTATTTTTATATATTCCAATTAATCTTTTGTGATCCTAAGTTATTAATAAAATAAAGATTATTTGCCTTATATTTATATAGCTATCATTTCTATTCTAAAGAGATGTCCCAGGAGGATTTACATAGTGTTTTAGCTTTAATTAATTTACCTTTCTGTCACCTATATTTAAAAAACAATTAAAAGCCAATAAAAGTTCCTTAAAATTCCCATTCCTTCTTTTTATTTACCTTGCCTTTGCCTTGGCAGTCAGAACTGAGTTAGAGGACATTAGAGGGCACCATTGTCTTCTGGTTTTGTTTTGAGTTAGGACAAGGAAGATGATAAGGAGATCAACTGCATACAAATTTGAGTTACTAAGTGAGATTGGAGTAGTTGTTCTCCATAATCTCTCTGGAGTCACCATTAACTAGTTGTATCTGTAAAGAGAACACATAGCTACTTCATTTCAAGGTTGCTGTCATCATCCATCTCCTCTGGCCTATTTGGAGTTCTCCTTACCCTTTACTTAGCCCTGGAGTTTTGCCTTATCCTTTTGTAGTATTAATACATATTGCTCAAATCTTTGAAAATATTCCCTTTTTCAAACTCTCTTCAGATTATCCAAATTGTCTGAGCTCACCGGTTTTATACCAAAGCAATGATTGAGGTACGTGTGTATTCATATGTAAACCATGTGCTTGATTAAAGAACATGATCTGCCCAGAGAAAATTGGATTGCTTTTAGGTTGAAGGTATTGTAGTAACAGATATATTTCTTGATGGTATCTCTAAGCAAATTTTCAAGGCCTAAACTGTCACCTTTTGTGGACCTTCCCCTCTTCCCATTGTATCATTTTTATTCCCTGGAATAACCCCATAGTTCCAGCATAATGAAAGAAGTGTATTGTCTATTTGGAGGTAGTGTGAACAAAAGACCTCAATGAAAGGTTGGGCCTGCACACTTTTCATGAGAATCAATTTTTTTCTCATCAAAATTGCATCATTTATCTATGTTCTGATTAGATAAGTGAGGCTAATCTCCTTGGTTGTCATGAACTGTCTATCATGTTACACACTGGCATGAGCTCTGATTCAACTATTTTCTTCAAAGTGCTTTTATAATTAATTCCTGTGTTTTTTGTACATGCTTATGGGAAGTAACATAGTAGCAAAATAATGCTGGATTTTACGTACAAAGTCTATCAGAAATCTCATCTACAAAACATGTTAAGAGTAAATGCTGCCATGTTAATTAATAAGGTGTTTATGAAGCTTAAAATATTTCATGAGATTAATGTATTACATAAACTTTATAGTATTATGCAGGTATTTGTGATGCTGCTTTTGCTTCTGCTATTGATGATGTTAAAGGTAACTTTCTCACTATGCTTCCATTTTAGATTATAAGTTCTGTGTGGGTAGATAAGAATAATAGACTCAGTTCTCTGTTGTCATTTTATGTTTTTAATTTTTTTAACATTTATTTATTATTGAGAGACAGAGACAGAGCAAGAGCATGGGAGGGGCAGAGAGAGGAGGAGACACAGAATCTGAAGCTGGCTCCAGGCTCTGAGCTGTTAGAAAAGAGCCCAATGTGGGGCTCAAATTCACAAACTGCGAGATCATGACCTAAGCCAAAGTCAGATGCTTAACCGACTGAGCCACCCAGGTGCCCCTCTGTTGTCATTTCAAATTATGCATTTTGTATTAAATGAAAAATAGCACTAGACCAAGTTAATTTTTTACAAGACAAAAAGAATTGAAAAACTACTTCTAAACCAATTACAAAGAGGTAAATTACTATATATCCTAATTTAAAGAGAGATGATCTACTCATTGGATGTACTTATTTTATGTTTTCTTTAGTCCCAATTTTTAGATTCCCCCCCCCCCCCCTAGATTTCTATAGAATCTCTTTACCTACTCATGAATGGATGAGATTTTAGCTTGGGACACAGCTTGCAGAAAAAAAATCAGGGGTGTATGGGTGTCTCAGTCAGTTAAGCGCCCAAATTTGGCTCAGGTCATGATCTCATGGTTCATGAATTCAAGCCCCGTGTCAGACTCTGTGCTGACAACTCGGAACCTGGAGCCTTCTTTGAATTCTGGGTCTCCCTCTCTCTCTGTGCACCTACCCCACTCATGCTCTATCTTGCTCTGTCTCTCAAAAAATGAATAAACGTTAATTTAAAAAAAAAAAGAAAAAAATGCAAGTAAGATGCCATTTGGAAGTTGGTTTTTAATGCCAGGAAAAACAAAGATGGTGAAAAGTTGCTTTCCCTTAGGTTATCATAACCCTGGGGATGGCCACGGTTGCTGGAATGACTCAGCAGTTACTGTGGCAGGACTTGTCTTCTTGTCATCTTTGCTTTCTTTTATTCAGTATGTCCTCAATTTCTTTATAGATGCCCATGGAAGCAGGCCAGTCAAGGGGCAGTTCAAGAACTCAATAACAAATGTAAAATATCTGAAGATCAAAGAGCAGCACGTGTAACTCTGCTTATTGTTGTTATAAACATCAAGGCAAGCATATGATATTATTTTGTGTAAGTTAACTGCTTTACTGGTTTTGGATCTCACATACATAATTATTTTCATTATTATTTTAATGGTAGAAATATAAATGTTGAACCTAAGGTATTTACCACAAAAAAAAAAATAGCTCAAATGTTTCAGAGATAATATGCACCTGCATGTATATTATATACTAGTCTGAACATGAGATAGATTAAGACCAAAAGTAATTTTATTTTATTTTATTTTATTTTTTTTATTTATATATGAAATTTATTGTCAAATTGGTTTCCATACAACACCCAGTGCTCATCCCAAAAGGTGCCCTCCTCAATACCCATCACCCACCCTCTCCTCCCTCCCACCCCCCATCAACCCTCAGTTTGCTCTCAGTTCTCAACAGTCTCTTATGCTTTGGCTCTCTCCCACTCTAAACTCTTTTTTTTTTTTCCTTCCCCTCCCCCATGGGTTCCTGTTAAGTTTCTCAGGATCCACATAAGAGTGAAACCATATGGTATCTGTCTTTCTCTGTATGGCTTATTTCACTTAGCATCACACTCTCCAGTTCCATCCACGTTGCTACAAAAGGCCATATTTCATTTTTTCTCATTGCCACGTAGTATTCCATAGTGTATATAAACCACAATTTCTTTATCCATTCATCAGTTGATGGACATTTAGGCTCTTTCCATAATTTGGCTATTGTTGAGAGTGCTGCTATGAACATTGGGGTACAAGTGCCCCTATGCATCAGTACTCCTGTGTCCCTTGGATAAATTCCTAGCAGTGCTATTGCTGGGTCATAGGGTAGGTCTATTTTTAATTTTCTGAGGAACCTCCACACTGCTTTCCAGAGCGGCTGCACCAATGTGCATTCCCACCAACAGTGCAAGAGGGTTCCCGTTTCTCCACATCCTCTCCAGCATCTATAGTCTCCTGATTTGTTCATTTTGGCCACTCTGACTGGCGTGAGGTGATATCTGAGTGTGGTTTTGATTTGTATTTCCCTGATAAGGAGCGACGCTGAACATCTTTTCATGTGCCTGTTGGCCATCCGGATGTCTTCTTTAGAGAAGTGTCTATTCATGTTTTCTGCCCATTTCTTCACTGGGTTATTTGCTTTTTGGGTGTGGAGTTTGGTGAGCTCTTTATAGATTTTGGATACTAGCCCTTTGTCCGATATGTCATTTGCAAATATCTTTTCCTATTCCGTTGGTTGCCTTTTAGTTTTGTTGGTTGTTTCCTTTGCTGTGCAGAAGCTTTTTATCTTCATAAGGTCCCAGTGATTCACTTTGGCTTTTAATTCCCTTGCCTTTGGGGATGTGTCGAGTAAGAGATTGCTACGGCTGAGGTCAGAGAGGTCTTTTCCTGCTTTCTCCTCTAGGGTTTTGATGGTTTCCTGTCTCACATTCAGGTCCTTTATCCATTTTGAGTTTATTTTTGTGAATGGTGTGAGAAAGTGGTCTAGTTTCAACATTCTGCATGTTGCTGTCCAGTTCTCCCAGCACCATTTGTTAAAGAGACTGTCTTTTTTCCATTGGATGTTCTTTCCTGCTTTGTCAAAGATGAGTTGGCCATACGTTTGTGGGTCTAGTTCTGGGGTTTCTATTCTATTCCATTGGTCTATGTGTCTGTTTTTGTGCCAATACCATGCTGTCTTGATGATGACAGCTTTGTAGTAGAGGCTAAAGTCTGGGATTGTGATGCCTCCTGCTTTGGTCTTCTTCTTCAAAATTACTTTGGCTATTCGGGGCCTTTTGTGGTTCCATATGAATTTTAGGATTGCTTGTTCTAGTTTCGAGAAGAATGCTGGTGCAATTTTGATTGGGATTGCATTGAATGTGTAGATAGCTTTGGGAAGTATTGACATTTTGACAATATTTATTCTTCCAATCCATGAGCAGGGAATGTCTTTCCATTTCTTTAAATCTTCTTCAATTACCTTCATAAGCTTTCTATAGTTTTCAGCATACAGATCCTTTACATCTTTGGTTAGATTTATTCCTAGGTATTTTATGCTTCTTGGTGCAATTGTGAATGGGATCAGTTTCCTTATTTGTCTTTCTGTTACTTCGTTGTTAGTGTATAAGAATGCAACTGATTTCTGTACATTGATTTTGTATCCTGCAACTTTGCTGAATTCATGGATCAGTTCTAGCAGACTTTTGGTGGAGTCTCTCGGATTTTCCATGTATAATATCATGTCATCTGCAAAAAGCGAAAGCTTGACTTCATCTTTGCCAATTTTGATGCCTTTGATTTCCTTTTGTTGTCTGATTGCTGATGCTAGAACTTCCAGCACTATGTTAAACAACAGCGGTGAGAGTGGGCATCCCTGTCGTGTTCCTGATCTCAGGGAAAAAGCTCTCAGTTTTTCCCCGTTGAGGATGATGTTAGCTGTGGGCTTTTCATAAATGGCTTTGATGATCTTTAAGTATGTTCCTTCTATCCCGACTGTCTCAAGGGTTTTTATTAAGAAAGGGTGCTGGATTTTGTCAAAGGCCTTTTCTGCATCGATTGACAGGATCATATGGTTTTTCTCTTTTTTTTTGTTAATGTGATGTATCACGTTGATTGATTTGCGAATGTTGAACCAGCCCTGCATCCCAGGAATGAATCCCACTTGATCATGGTGAATAATTCTTTTTATATGCCGTTGAATTCGATTTGCTAGTATCTTATTGAGAATTTTGGCATCCGTATTCATCAGGGATATTGGCCTGTAGTTCTCTTTTTTTACTGGGTCTCTGTCTGGTTTAGGAATCAAAGTAATCCTGGCTTCATAGAATGAGTCTGGAAGTTTTCCTTCCCTTTCTATTTCTTGGAATAGCTTGAGAAGGATAGGTATTATCTCTGCTTTAAACGTCTGGTAGAACTCCCCTGGGAAGCCATCTGGTCCTGGACTCTTATTTGTTGGGAGATTTTTGATAACCGATTCAATTTCTTCGCTGGTGATGGGTGTGTTCAAGCTTTCTATTTCCTCCTGATTGAGTTTTGGAAGAGTGTGGGTGTTCAGGAATTTGTCCATTTCTTCCAGGTTGTCCAA
>NW_024420065.1:37992-43394 GCF_014898765.1 Herpailurus yagouaroundi | reverse complement strand
GCTTCTATTTCCTTTAGGTGTGCTGTTAGATTTTGTATTTGGGATTTTTCTTGTTTCTTGAGATAGGCCTGGATTGCAATGTATTTTCCTCTCAGGACTGCCTTCGCTGCGTCCCAAAGCGTTTGGATTGTTGTATTTTCATTTTCGTTTGTTTCCATATATTTTTAATTTCTTCCCGAATTGCCTGGTTGACCCACTCATTCGTTAGTAGGGTGTTCTTTAACCTCCATGCTTTTGGAGGTTTTCCAGACTTTTTTCTGTGGTTGATTTCAAGCTTCATAGCATTGTGGTCTGAAAGTATGCATGGTATGATTTCAATTCTTGTAAACTTATGAAGGGCTGTTTTGTGACCCAGTATATGATCTATCTTGGAGAATGTTCCATGTGCACTCGAGAAGAAAGGATATTCTGTTGCTTTGGGATGCAGAGTTCTAAATATATCTGTCAAGTCCATCTGATCCAATGTCTCATTCAGGGCCCTTGTTTCTTTATTGACCGTGTGTCTAGATGATCTATCCATTTCTGTAAGTGGGGTGTTAAGGTCCCCTGCAATTACCACATTCTTATCAATAAGGTTGCTTGTGTTTATGAGTAATTGTTTTATATATTTGGGCACTCCAGTATTCGGCGCATAGACATTTATAATTGTTAGCTCTTCCTGATGGATAGACCCTGTCACTATTATATAATGTCCTTCTTCATCTCTTGTTACAGCCTTTAATTTAAAGTCTAGTTTGTCTGATATAAGTATGGCTACTCCAGCTTTCTTTTGGCTTCCAGTAGCATGATAAATAGTTCTCCATCCCCTCACTCTCAGTCTAAAGGTGTCCTCAGGTCTAAAATGAGTCTCTTGTAGACAGCAAATAGATGGGTCTTGTTTTTTTATCCATTCTGATACCCTATGTCTTTTGGTTGGCGCATTTAATCCATTTACATTCAGTGTTATTATAGAAAGATATGGGTTTAGAGTCATTGTGATGTCTGTATGTTTTATGCTTGTAGTGATGTCTCTGGTACTTTGTCTCACAGGGTCCCCCTTAGATCTCTTGTAGGGCTGGTTTAGTGGTGACAAATTCCTTCAGTTTTTGTTTGTTTGGGAAGACCTTTATCTCTCCTTCTATTCTAAATGACAGGCTTGCTGGATAAAGGATTCTCGGCTGCATATTTTTTCTGTCTAGCAAACTGAAAGTCTCGTGCCAACTCTTTCTGGCCTGCCAAGTTTCAAAAGAGAGATCAGTCACGAGTCTTATAGGTCTCCCTTTATATGTGAGGGCACGTTTACCCCTTGCTGCTTTCAGAATTTTCTCTTTATCCTTGTATTTTGCCAGTTTCACTATGATATGTCGTGCAGAAGATCGATTCAAGTTACGTCTGAAGGGAGTTCTCTGTGCCTCTTGGATTTCAATGCCTTTTTCCTTCCCCACTTCAGGGAAGTTCTCAGCTATTATTTCTTCAAGTACCCCTTCAGCACCTTTCCCTCTCTCTTCCTCCTCTGGGATACCAATGATGCGTATATTATTTCTTTTTAGTGTATCACTTAGTTCTCTAATTTTCCCCTCATACTCCTGGATTTGTTTATCTCTCTTTTTCTCAGCTTCCTCTTTTTCCATAACTTTATCTTCTAGTTCACCTATTCTCTCCTCTGCCTCTTCAATCCGAGCTGTGGTGGTTTCCATTTTGTTATGCATTTCATTTAAAGCGTTTTTCAGCTCCTCGTGACTGTTCCTTAGTCCCTTGATCTCTGTAGCAAGAGATTCTCTGCTGTCAGCTATACTGTTTTCAAGCCCAGCGATTAATTTTATGACTATTATTCTAAATTCACTTTCTGTTATATTATTTAAATCCTTTTTGATCAGCTCATTAGCTGTTGTTATTTCCTGGAGATTCTTCTGAGGGGAATTGTTCCGCTTAGTCATCTTCGATAGTCCCTGGCGTGGTGAGGACCTGCAGGGCACTTCCCCTGTGCTGTGGTGTATAACTGGAGTTGGTGGGCGGAGCCGCAGTCAGACCTGATGTCTGCCCCCAGCCCACCGCTGGGGCCACAGTCAGACTGGTGCGTGCCTTCTCTTCCCCTCTCCTAGGGGCAGGATTCACTGTGGGGTGGGGTGTCCTGTCTGGGCTACTTGCACACTGCCAGGCTTGTGATGCTGGGGATATGGCGTCTTAGCTGGGATGGATAGGCAAGGTGCACAGGGGCAGGAGGGGCAGGCTTAGCTTGCTTCTCCTTAGGTGATCCACTTCAGGAGGGGCTTGTGGCAGCAGGAGGGAGTCAGATCCGCTGCCGGAGGTTTGGCTCCGCAGAAGCGCAGAGTTGGGTGTTTGGGCGTTGCGAGCAAGTTCCCTGGCAGGAACTGGTTCTCTTTGGGATTTTGGCTGGGGGATGGGCGGGGAAGATGGCGCTGGCGAGCGCCTTTGTTCCCCACGAAACTGAGCTCTGTCGTCCGGGGGCTCAGCAGCTTTCCTTCCCTTTGTCCTCCAGCCTTCCTGCTTTCTGAGCAGAGCTGTTAACTTATGACCTCCCAGCCGCTAAGTCGCGCTTGCTGTCGGAACACAGTCTGTCAGGCCCCTCTGCTTTTTGCAAGCCAGACTCGGGGGCTCTGCTTGGCCGGCGAGCCGCCCCTCCGCCCCGGCTCCCTCCTGCCAGTCCGTGGAGCACGCACCGCCTCGCCGCCCTTCCTACCCTCTTCCATGGGCCTCTCGTCTGCGCTTGGCTCCGGCGACTCTGTTCTCCAAGTGTAAGACTTTAAACTATAAAACTCCTAAAAAAACATAGGGAGCAAACTTGTGGACATGGGCCTTAGCAACATTTTTCTGAATGAGACCAAAAGTAATTTTAGAGCCAATGTTACGTTGATTGATAATCAGGGGAAGCACTCATTATTACATGTAGGTAGAAATTTAAGGTCAATGTGATTTGTTTAAAGAAAATTAAGTGAAAAATTCAATGGATTTTATGCTGTTTTTCAGCACTGCAAAATTTTGTGTAAAATAAAGAAGAGGATATAAGAAAACCACAAGCAGACGTTTACCTTTCCAAGATATAGTAATACTGGGAAGGAGAAGAAAAAAAAATGTGTGAATCACAAGAAAATATACTGGGTGTGCAGGTGACAGAAACATCCTCAAGGATTTCTGCCAGGGAGTCAAGGGAGACAAAGCTACTAAATAGTAACATGGCATTTCCTTCAAATCTGCATACACTGCAGCCTTTAAGCCATTACCTGAAGCTGAGGAGCTCCAATGAAAGTGATTTAAAACCTCATTCTGGCTGCTTCCAGTTGCCAGCCCCCTGAGGTTACCACCACACATTATTTAATTTGAGCTTGATGGTTTCAATTCTCTTCCTGATGCCTGATTCAGCTTTTCTATAGGCAGTCCCCCATCTATCTGTAACTGATGAAGTACTGAAAATGGTTGAAATTGTTTTAATATTTCTTACTAGTTTTTTACATCTATTTATTTTTTTTTTATTATCCTTGATTTACTTTGGTTTCTTCTTTAAATTTATACATTAATTTTCCCATGTGATTATTCTCTTCTTCAACACTTAAAAGTCTTACTGAGGGGCGCCTGGGTGGCGCAGTCGGTTAAGCGTCCGACTTCAGCTATGTCACGATCTCGCGGTCCATGAGTTCGAGCCCCGCGTCGGGCTCTGTGCTGACAGCTCAGAGCCTGGAGCCTGTTTCTGATTCTGTGTCTCCCTCTCTCTCTGCCCCTCCCCCGTTCATGCTCTGTCTCTCTCTGTCCCAAAAATAAATAAACATTGAAAAAAAAAAAGTCTTACTGAAATAATACTGAAATCTGGATTCATTGGATTCTATTTTAGCATGCTACCTGATGGACATTCTGTTAAAAGAATAAAAGATGACCATGACACCAGTGACCTTTTGCCTTGGAAGGACAGGTGCTTTGCATATTTTTTATAAAAAATGTTTTATATTTTTTATTTTTATTGAAGTATAATTGGCATACAACACTATATTAATTTCAGGTATATGATATAATGATTTTATATTTGTATACACTGTGAAATAATCACCAAGATAAGTCTAGTTAATATCTGTCAACATACATAGTAACACAATTTTTTTCTTGTAATGAGATTTTAAAATCTACTTTCTTAGCAACTTTCAAATATGCAGCATGATATTATTACCTATAGCTGCCATGTTGTACATTACATCCTTTAAAAAATAGTAATGATGAATTAAAAAATGCTATAAAGGAGGTGCAAAATAAAACGGAGGCAGACATGGCATGGATTGAAGTGGCAGAGGGGAGAATAGGTGAATTAGAAGATAAAATTATGGAAAAAGAGGAAGCTGAGAAACAGAGAGAAAAAAAACCAGGATCAAGAGGGGAGATTAGAGAACTAAGTAATGCAATCAAATGGAACAATATCCGTATCATAGGAATTCCAGAAAAAGAAGAGGGAAAGGGGCTGAAGCTGCATTTGAAAAAATCATGTCCCCAATCTGGGGAAGGAAACAGACATTGAAATCCAAGAGGCACAGATCTTTCTTCATACATAACTTGATTGATCTTCTATCATAGTGAAACTGTCAAAATACAAGGAAAAAGAGAATTCTGAAAGTAGCTAGGGATAAATGGGCCTTAACATACAAAGGTAGAGACATAAGGGTAGTAGCAGACCTATCTATTGAAACTTGGCAGGCCAAAAAGGAATGGCGGGAAATTTTCAATGTGATAGGAAAAATATCCAGCCAAGAATCCTTTACCCAGCAAGCTTGTCATTCAGAATATAAGGAGAGATAAAGGTTTTATACCATACACAAAAATAAACTCAAAATGGATGAAGGACTTGAATGTGAGACAGGAAACCATCAAAACCCTAGAGGAGAAAGCAGGGAAAAACCTCTTTGACCTCAGCCTCAGCAATTTCTTCCTTGACACATCTCCAAAGGCAAGGGAATTAAAAGCCAAAATGAACTATTGGTACCTCATGAAAATAAAAAGCTTCTGCACTGCAAAGGAAACAATCAACAAAACTAAAAGGCAGCTGACATAATGGGAAAAGATATTTTCAAATGACATATCAGATAAAGGGCTAGTATCCAAAATCTATAAAGAACTCACCAAACTCCACACCCACAAAACAAATAATCCAGTGAAAAATGGGCAGAAGACATGAATAGACTCTTTTCCAGAGAAGACTTCCAGGTGGCCAACAGTCACATGAAAAGATGCACAACATCACTAATCATCAGGGAATTACAGATCAAAACCACAATGAGATATTACCTCACGCTGGTCAGTGTGGCTAAAATGAACAAATCAGGAGACTATAGATGTTGCTGAGGATGTGGAGAAATGGGAACCCTCTTGCACTGTTGGTGGGAATGCAAACTGGTGCAGCCACTCTGGAAAACAGTGTGGCGGTT
>NW_024420065.1:18037-37982 GCF_014898765.1 Herpailurus yagouaroundi | reverse complement strand
TGGGAATGCAAACTGGTGCAGCCACTCTGGAAAACAGTGTGGCGGTTCCTCAAAAAATTAAGAATAGAACTAACCTATGACCCAGTAATAGCACTGCTAGGAATCTACCCAAATAATACAGAAGTGCTGATGCATAGGAGCACTTCTACTCCAATGTTTATAGTAGCACTTACAACAACAGCCAAACTATGGAAAGAGCCTAAATGTCCATCAACGGATGAATAAAGAAGATGTGGTTTATATACACAATGGAATACTACTTGGCATTGAGAAAGAATGAAATCTGGCCTTTTGCAGCAACATGGATGGAACTGGAAGGTATTGTGTTAAGTGAAATAAGCCAGGCAGAGAAAGACAGATACCATATGTTTTCACTCATATGTGGATCTTGAGAAACTTAACAGAAGATGATGGGGGAGGGGAAGGGAGAAAAAGAAAAAAAAGTTACATAGAAGGAGGGAGGCAAAACATTAGAGATTCTTAAGGACCGAGGACAAACTAAGGGTAGATGGGGGATGGGGAAAGGAGAAAGTGGGTGATGTGCAGGGAGGAGGGCCATGTTGAGATGAGCACTGGGTGTTGTTTAGAAACCAAGTTGACAATAAATTATATTTAAAAAAATTAAAACCAAATAAAACTAGAAGTTGGTAACTTTTGATTCCCTTTACCTATTATTGCACCCACCTCCATCCCCCACTTCTGGCAATCACCAATGTCTTCTCTGTATCTGAGTTTAGGTTAGTTTGTTTGCTTTTTAGATTTTAAATATAAGTAAGATCATATGGCATTTGTTTTCATCTGTCTGACTTATTTCACTTAGTGTAGTACCCTCAAAGTTCATCCATATTGTTGCAATAAAAAGGTTTCATTCTTTTTATGTCTTAATAATATTTCATTTTGTATATGTACCACATTTTCTTTATCCATTCATCCATTGATGGACACTTAGGTTGTTGGCATATTTTGGCTATTGTAAATAATGCTGCAATGAATATGTGGTGAACATATCTTTCTGAGTTAGTGTTTTCATTTTCTTTTGATAAATATACCGAATTGGAATTGTTGGATCATATGGTAGTTCTATTTTAAATTTTTTGAGGAAGTTTCATACCATTTTCAGTAGTCACCGCATCAAATTACATTCCCAACAATACATAAGCGTTCCCTTTTGTCTACATCCTTGCCAACATTTGTTATTTCTTTTCTTTTTGATAATAGCCATTCTGGCAGGTGTGAGGTGATATCTCATTGTATTTTTGATTTGTATTTCCCTGATGATTAATAATGTTGAGAATTTTTTCATATACCTGTTGACCATCTTTATGTCTTCTTTAGCAGAAAGAAAAGCATCTATTCAAATCTCCTGCCCATTTTTTTCATCAGACTGAGGATTTTTTCTTTTCTTTACTTTTCTTTCTTTTTTTTTTTTTTTGCTTTTAAGTTGCATTTATTTTTATGTATTTTGAAGATTAACTCCTTATCAGATATATTATTTACATTTTTCCCATTCAGTAGGTTTCCTTTTCATTTGTTGAAGGTTTCTTTTGCTGTGTATAAGCTCTTTAGTTTGGTGTAGTTCCATTGTTTATCAAGGCGAAGACTAATGTCAAGGAGCTTATCACCAATGTTTTATTTTAGGAGTTTTATGGCTTCAGGTCTTACATTCAAGTCTTTAATCCATTTTGAGTTCATTTTTTGTGTATGGTGCAAGATAGTGGTTCAGTTTCATTCTTTTGCATGTGGCTGTCCAATTTCCCCAACACCATTATTGAAGAGATTCATTTTCTCATTGAATATTCTTTCCAGCTTTGTTGAATATTAATTGACTATATAGTTGTAGGCTTATTTCTAGGTTTTCTACTCTGCTCCATTGATCTATTTGTCTGTTTTTATGCCACTACCATGCTTATTTGATTTCTATAGTTTTGTAATATAGTTTCAAGTATGGGAGCATAATTCCTCCAGGTTTGTTTTTCTTTTTCAAAATTGCTTTGTTTATTCATTGTATGTTTTGGTTTCATACAAATTTTAGAATTATTTTTTCTATTTATGTGAAAAATGCCATTGGAATTTTGATGTATGTGACACTTATTCTGTACATGACTTTGGATAGTATAGACATTTCAACAATTTTATTCCTCCAATCCGTTAGCATATATATATATATATATATATATATATATTAGTTTGTGTTTTCTTCAATTTTTTTTCATCAACGTTATAGTTTTCAGAATACAGGTCTTTCAACTCCTTGGTCAAATTTATTTCTGTGTATTTTATTCTTTTTGATGCAATTATAAATGGCACTAATTTCTTTTTTTTTTTTCCTTTTTTTAAAGTTTACCCATTTATTTTGAGAGAGAGAGAGTAAGCAGGGGAGAGACACAGAAATAAAGAGAGGGAATCCTAAGCAGGCTCTGCACCATCAGCACAGAGCCTGTCATGGGGCTCGAACTCACAAACCATGAGATGATGGCTGAAATGAAACCAAGAGTCAGATGTTTAACCAACTAAGCCACTCAGGCTTCCCTGGACTGATTCTTAAATTCTTTTTCTTCTATTTCATTATTAGTATACAGAAACACAACAGATTACTGTATATTTTGTTTTCCTCAACTTTATTAAATTCCTTAGTTCTAACAGTTTGTTATTGGAATCTTTAGGGTTTTCTTTATATAATACCATGTTATCTACAAATAGTGACAGTTTTACATCTTACTTGCCAATTTGAATGTGTTTTTTTTTTTTCCTTGCCTATTTGTTCTGGCTAAGACTTCCAATACTATGTTGAATAAAAGTAGTGAGAATCAACATCCTTGTCTTGTTCTGATATAAGGAAAAAAATTCAACTTTTCACCATTGAGTATGAGTTAGCTATTGACTTGTTATATATGGCTTTTATTATGTTGAAGTACATTCTCTCTATACTTACTTTGTTGAATCTTTTTATCATAAGTGGATGCTGAATTTTGTCAAATGCTTTTCCTAAGTCTATTGAGATGATCATATGACTTTAATCTTGTACTTTGTTAGTGTGGTGCATCACATTGATTGATCCATAGATATTGAAACATCCTTGCCCCATAGTATAAATTCCACGTGATAATGTTTTATGATCCTTTTAATGTATTGTTGAATTTGGTTTGCTAATATTTTATTGAGGATTTTTCATCTATATTCATTAGTGTTATTGACCTATAGTTTTCTTGTGGGTGTCTGTCAGGGTCTCAGGAGAATTCTGGTCGTGTAAAATGTGTTTGGAAGTATTTCCTCCTCTTCTATTTTTGGAAGAGTTTGAGCAGGATTCATATTAATTCTTTTTTGAATGTTTGGTAAAACTCACCAGTGAAGTCATCTGGACTTTTGTTTGTTGGAAGGTTTATGGATAATTTCTTAACTAGTCAGAATCTAATGTCGGTAAAAGAGGATTAATTCTGAGAGTTTGTATTTTCTTCAAATATTTAAATAGGTCATTTATATGCATACGACTACAAATTATACTTGTGTTGTACAACATGTCTGGTGTTCTTCACCAATCCATTATTACTGGAGAATTAATTAATTGGGAGTGGTAAGCAGTAAACTTGTCAAGTTGTGTTGTAATATCTGCCCCTCTCACCTTGAGTTCTGGGATATCAGGGTTATTGCTTATTTATTTTCATATTCTCACACTGTTCTGTCAAAGGTGCTCACTTAATACATGCTGGATGAATAAATGAGGGGTTCTGACTAAATATTCCTTTTTGTAAACTTGGTTCTATATCACACAGAGTTTCACATTCTGTTTTTGACTATGCCTCTTCATTACTGCCCATCAGACTGGTCAGTTTATTGTATGTTGGCTGATATTAATCTTATATCTATAGAGATATGTTTGGGGTTTTTTTTGTCCATAACTGCTTACGTTTCAGCTTTTGCAATGCATCACAGACACATATCAACTACCTTTATTAATTCTAGGTGTTTTTTGTTTCTTTTGGCTACTGCACAAATCCATATAATAAGGAAAGCCAGCTTCCCAGCTTCCTTCCAATTTTCCCTACCAATGCCCTTTTTAAAAAAGCCTATATAGGAAACTATCAACAAAACTAAAATGCAACCGATGGAATGGGAAAACATATTTTCAAATGACATATCAGATAAAGGGCTAGTATCCAAAATCTATACAGAACTCACCAAACTCCACACCCACAAAACAAATAATCCAGTGAAAAATGGGCAGAAGACATGAATAGACACTTTTCCAAAGAAGACATCAGATGATCAACAGACACATGAAATGATGCTCAATGTCACTCATCATCAGGGAAATACAAATCAAAACCACATTGGGGTACCACCTCATGCCAGTCAGAGTGACTAAAATTAATGAATCAGGAGACTATAGATGCTGGCGAGGATGTGGAGAAATAGGAACCCTCTTGCACTGCTGGTGGGAATGCAAACTGGTGCACCTGGTTTGGAAAACAGTGTGGAGGTTCCGCAAAAAGTTAAAAATAGATCTACCCTATGACCCAGCAATAGCACTGCTAGGAATTTACCCAAGGGATACAGGAGTGCTGATGCATAGAGCCACTTGTACCTCAATGTTTATAGCAGCACTTTCAACAATAGCCAGATTATGGAAAGAGCCTAAATGTCCATCGACTGATGAATGGATAAAGAAAACCTGGTTTATATATACAATGGAATACTACTTGGCAATGAGAAAGAATGAAATGTGGCCATTTGCAGCAACATAGATGGAACTGGAAGGTATTGTGGTAAGTGAAATAAGCCAGGCATAGAAAGATAGACACCATATGTTTTCACTCATATGTGCATCTTGAGAAACTTAACAGAAGACCATGGGGGAGGGGAAGGGGGGAAAAAGTTACAAATAGAGAGGGAGGGAAGCAAACCATAAAAGACTCTTAAATACAGAGAACAGTGTTGATGGGGGGTGAGGGAGAGGGGAAAGTAGGTGATGGGCATGGAGGAAGGCACTTGTTGCGATTAGCACTAGGTGTCATATGGAAGCAAATTTGACAATAAATTATAATAAAAAGAAAAAAAAAGCCTATATATCTGTGATGGGAGTCAAATGTATAATGCCTCATGATTTCACGGGGAAAATAAATGATTCTTTTGATTGAGTAGTACTTAAAATCCCTGTTAATTAAAAGTCCCTTTCTCAATGTGTGTTGTCTCCTACTATCATGTATATTCTACATATCTTCATATATGCCTTTCACTTTCTTCTTTTCTGGTTCTTGTTTGTTTCATGCACCCTTAAATGTGAGCTGCTATAGCATTCACTATATATACTAGTTTTGAAAGATCAAGTATACTTCCTTATGATGCTTGGAACAAGCCAATTTTTATATTGTAAGGACCAAAAATAAAGAAATTCATACCAAATGTTATATAGTCCTTGTGATACTCTTGGGCAATACATAATTCAGCATTTTAAGAAATAGTGGTAATTGTTTCCCAAAGTGTTATTTTTTTTTTATCAAAATGAAAAAGCTGCCTTATAGTTTCCTTTATTGTTTTCTCTTCCCTCTTTTAAGCTTCTTTGGTGAGTAGATGCTTGTGGATTTAGGGTAGGTTTTTTCCCCCTAGGTATATGGTTTTCTTTAGAGGATATTGTTAAGAACAAAATTTCCTAAAGCTACTTCTTATGAGTGTAACTGAACACTTGTTAATGTGTATAGAATGATCAATTTCTACTATACTTAGAAAATTGCGCTGCATTATTCTGAAAAACTATTCCACCATAGATTTCATGTCTCAGTTTTCTAGTACATTTCATATTTTGTTAATTTTTTAATGTTTATTTTTGACAGAGAGAGACGGAGCATGAGTAAGGGAGGGGACAGCTCCAGGCTCTGAGCTGTCAGTACAGAGCCTGATGCGGGGCTTGAAGTCATGAGCCATGATATCATGACCTGAGCTGAAGTCGAGCACTTCCCCGACTGAAACCCGACATATTTTTTTAAAGGATTCAAATAGCAGAGAAAACAACAAAATAGCTTTACATACAAGTTTGTCTTGGAACTCTTAGATGATCCTGGATACAAATGCCAAGTTGAAATCTCTTTGATAGTTTACTTCTCAGTGACTATGCACACAGCACGAGCAAAAGATGGTACAATGAAGCCAAATCCAAGCCCTTGGTGTCTTCTCTGTCCTCAGTACTCCTCTTTGCCAGTTTGGCAGTTCATCTGTGCTAATAAAATTCATCAGAGGTTGACAGGTGGTAAGTGGGTAATGCCATTCCAAAGTACTTAGTGTAATAGTAATATTTAATGCAATTCTTATGAAGTTATATGGTATTATTTTAATAAGTGAATTAGCAAAAGTTTTACAGTTCTCACCTTTTATTATTGAAATCAGCACTCATCTGATTGCCCATGCTGGTCTCAGGAGATATATAATTTGCAATACAAGCATAGTATTAACAAAAGATGTCATATAAAAATTACATAATTTCTTACTTTTCAAATCCAGTGAGAAAGGGTTTATTGCAATAATATGTTATGTTTCTATACACTGCATAGTAGATACCTAAATATTTACTAAATATTTAATTAATATTCCTCTGTGGATGCTATATCACCTGCTTATAATTCTAAAATATATTTATAATGTATATTTATAAGTTAATTAATTCTCTCTGTGAATGGTATTTAGAATTCTTGGAACATTTAACATAACAACAGACAAATGTGTAAGTAAAATAAATATAAAACAGACAGGTGTGTAAATATATATATATATTATATATAAGCAAATATATATAAGCAAATATATATATATATAATTTTCTCCATTTAAGATGGATATGACAAAGATGAAAAGGTGGCTGTGTAGTTGAGTATTGTCAATAATGAACTTTAAATTTTTAAAACAAAAATTTTTTAATTTTTATTTTTGAGAGAGAGAGAGACAGAGAACGATTGGGGGAGGGGCAGAGAGGGAAACAGAATCTGAAGCAGGCTCAAGGCTCTGAGCTGTCAGCACAGAGCCCAATGCGGGTTTTGAACTCACAATCCTCCAGATCATGACCTGAGCCTACATGGGATGCTTAACCAATTGAGCCACCCAAATCCCCATCAGTAGTGAACTTAAAATGCTCTTAAAAACGTATAAATAAGGCCACTTTTTGAGATACAGGCCAATGAAGGCTGGTAGATAATTATTGCTGTTCAAATGATATGAAAATAAAATATGAAAACATAGAATAGAGTTTAGGATCATATATGTACTCAAAGTGTTATCTTTTAGCTTGTTTTCCAAGAGTGTGTTTAGGTATAAAATGTCATTGATTTATATAGTCTTTGATTAACAATCGCTTCCAGGAAACCATTGCAAAAAGCAGTATGTACAATGTGGTACATCTTCAATTTTTAAATTAAAATGGGATTTATGGAATAAGCAACACTTTGATGTGAAAGGAACCCAGAAAAAATGATTCAGAGCCATCTGAATAGATGTAGAGGATATTTTTCTGCTTTTTTAGCTGTTTATTGTCCAACCTTTCACTATGTAATGTACTAATTAACACAGTAGCCCACCTTCTATTCAAAATCAAAAGCTGGAGATTCTTTTACTTTCCCCATGGAGGCCAGGATCTGGGTATGTAACCTGGGCTGAGATAAATGGATGCTAACATCCCATACTATGAACCTCGATTGGTAACACCAGATTAAATTTATGATTGTAATTAATTGAGAAAAGCTGCTACCATCTCTAGCCGTGCTGGTAGTAGTTTTTAGAGATGATGGAAGCTGGTGGCTCCCAAGTACTGAGGCTCTGTCTTGGCCAGATTGTTCTAGTTAACAGATTATTAGTTTGTACTTTGCTTCTTATCTCTCCAAACTCTTTTCCATCCTTCTAGTTTTAGAAGTCTGTTTTTCTAGACAATGTAATAGTATCTAATATAACCTACCAATGAATTCTTTTTTTAAATTTTTTAAGATAGCTAGAGACTATGAGAATGAGAAATACTATATCATGTTACCCAATGTCCCTGCACTAATGATACTTGACAGACTCCAGAGCACATTTCCTGGAGGTTTCAGGAACCCACCATGCCTAATTTAACACTTAAGAGGAGGTTGATACATTTGACATAAAAAAGGAATTTTTAAATTTATCAAACACAATATTATTGTTTACATTTCAAGAATGATATTTTTTTTCCATAAGAAAGAGTGTAGAAAGTATTTGGTAATGTGTAATAGATGTAGCTTGAAATACAGGACATGAGCTTTAGAAACATATAGGTTTGGGTATTAATTTTTGTCCTACTATTTGACACCTGTGTGCCCTAGGTAAGTTACTTAAGATTTTTTACCTGTACAAAGAAAATCATAAGAGATGTGGGGATTATCTGATATATTAAATATTACATTGCAACAAGAACAAAACCTAGAACATAATTTTCATTTAATTAATAATTATTATTGATTTGAGCTTGGAAAGATGGTGGAGTAGGAGGAATCTAAGTTCACTCTATCCCACATTTACAACTAAATACAACTTACATCTGAGTAAGTCAACTGGAGGGCAATATGAAGATTTTCAGAACAAACTCCACAACAAAATGTAGAGAAGAAGCCACATCTGAGAGATTAGGGTGAGCAGAAATGGTGGTTGGGACTGCTCAGGAGGGGAAGAGTTGTGGGCAAGGAAAAGGGAAAGCACCAGGGAGCCAACACAGAGAAGATGAATCCCCATAATGTCTGGCTTTGGAAATCAGAGGAGCTGAATTCTGTGTTTTTATAACCAAAGCCTGGAGATTTAAGAGTCAGCTGACTCAACACTGGGCAAGCCAGGAGAGCCAGTGATAGCTGGTTCTCCAATCTTAAAGAGATAGCAGCCCACAATGAGGCAACATAGAAGCAACAGTTTGCACAATGATTGCAGTAAATGGGAGGAAGATACACACACACACACAGTATGTATATATATATATATATATATATATATATATATACTGATTTAGGTGCAACTTGGGAGAATTTTCTGGGAACAAAGGAAGTGACAGGTGCCATTTTCCTCCCCTTCCTTGGCATAAAAACAGGGCCACCTGCCAGAGGCATCCCAGCACAGCTACTTGCTACCTAACCTGCTAGCATTGTGCCCCCACCCACATGTTCTCCTGAGGACTTTTCCACTCCAAGCCTGCTGGCCTCAACCCTGGTCTCAGTGTAAATTTTGGTAACATCATGCAAACACATGTGCCCTGTGCAGCTGCCATGCACACAGACACTGTGCATCCCCAGCAGCTGCCTCCTCTGTGCACACACCCCTGGCCACCACTACCTCATCCACATGCTATAAACCCAGCAGCCACAGAGCTTCAGGGGATTCAGCCTAGGTCTAGCCACTCAGCTCAAATTTTAGTAACACTGCTGCCCCACACCCACAGAGCCAATCTGCCTGGGACCCACTAACACCACAGAAAAAAAAAAAAAAAGCAGAGCCCATAACAGGCAGAGAGTCAGCTCAGACAACTGGACTTAAAGAAAAAAATGACTTAGACACAACAAAAGGATATAAGAAAAGCACATAGGAGACTCCCTTGAAGTGCGAAGTTCTGGTGAACAGGGGACACTGCACTGCTAGGCACTATAAGAACTCTTGTTCATAAAACCACTACTTTCAAGAACAGAAGACACATCTGACTTTCCTAACACAGAGAAACAGACATGCAGAGGTGGAAAAATGAGGAGATAGAAGAATATGTCCCAAATGAAAGAACAGAAAAAGATTACAGCAGGACATCTAAGCAGAAGAAAAATAAGTAGTATGCCTGGTAGATAATTTAAAGTAACAATTCTGGGCACCTGGGTGGTTCAGTTGGTTAAGCATCTGACTCTTGATTTTGGCTCAGGTCATGATCTCATAGTTCATGGGTTCGAGCTCTACATGGGGCTCTGTGCTGATTATGTGGAACCGGCTTGGGGTTCTCTCTCTCCTCCTCTCTCTACTCCTCCACAAATCAAGATCGTGTTCTCTCACTCTCTCTCCAAATAAATACACTTTAAAAAACTTAATAAAAAATTGAGTAATGATCCTAAAGATACTCACTGAACTTCAGAAAAGGGTGGGGAACATCAGTAAGACCCTGGACAAAGAGATAAAATATATCAGAGATGAGAAACCCAATAAGTAAAATAGAAAATACAATACATGGAGTAAATACTAAGCTACAGGAAACAGAGGAACATATCAGTGACCTGGAGGATAGAGTAATGGAAAGCAATGAATCTCAACGGCTGAGAGATAAACAAATACTGCATAATGAGAATACACTTACAGAACTCAGCAACACCATCAAGCATAATAACATTCACACTGTAGGGATCCCAGAAGAGAGAGAAAGGGGGCAGAAAATGCATTTAAAAAAATACTAGTTGAAAACTTCCCGAATTTAGGGAGGGAAACAGAGATCCATTTTCAGGAGGCAGAGATTCTAAACAAATTCAATGCAAAACTGTCCACACCATGACATGTAGTAATTAAGATGGCAAAAAAACAAAACAAAACAAAACAAAAAAACAGAGGAAGAATTCTTAAAGGTTCCAAGAGAAAAGAAGACAATTACATACAAAGGAAACTTCAGAAAGCAAAGCTGTTTTTTTATCAAAACTTTGCATGCAAGAAACAAGTGGCATGATATATTCAAAGTGCTGAAAAAAAAAATATGAAGCTAAGAATACTCTAACCAGCAAGGCAATCATTCAAAATAGAAGGAGAAATAAAGGATTTCCCAAACAGACAAAAGAATTAATGACCACTAAACCAGTCCTACAAGAAATGTTAAGGCGGACTCTGTGAGTGGAAAGACAAAGCCACAAGTAAGAATAAGAAAAATAGGAAGGACAAAAGCATAAATAAATAAATAAATAAATAAACAAACAAATAAATAAATAAATAGTTATACCTGCAAAAATCAGTCAAGACAAACAAAGTTAAAGAGTATAAAATATGATACCAAATATTTGGCACATGGAGAAGAGAGGAGTAAAGAATGAGTTCAAAATTAAGTGATTATCAACTTCATATAGACTGCTATATGCCAAAGATGTTATATATAAGCCAAATGGTAACCACAACCAAAAAACCAGTAATAGAAATGCAAAAGATAAAGAGTAAGGAATCTAAATATATCACTAAAGAAACCCAGCAAACCACTAAAGGGAGATAGAGAAGAAAAGATCAGAGAAAAACTACAAAAACAACCAAAAAACATATAACAAAATGACAATAAATACATATCTATCAATAATTAGTTTGAATGTAAATGAACTAAATGCTGCAACCAAATTGATAGGATGACAGAGTGGACTTACAAAAAGACCCATCTTACAAAAGACTCAATTCACACCTAAATAAACTTGCAGATTGAAAATGAAGGGATGAAACAAAATTTATCGTGTAAATGAATGTCAGAAAAAAGCTGTAGTAGCAATTCTTATATCAGACAAAATAGACTTTTAAACTAAGTCTGGAAAAGGAGACAAAGAAGGACACTGTATAAAAACAAAGGGAACAGCCCAACAAGAAGATACAGCAAATGTAAATACTCATGTACCCAAAATGGAAGCACCCCAATACACAAAACAGTTAATAACAAAGTAACTAATTGATAGTAATACAGTAATAGTAGGGGACTTTAATACCCAATTTACATTAATGGACAGATAATCCAAACAAGGAAACACACTGGACCAGATTATTTGACAGATATATTCAGAACATTCCATCCTAAAACAACAGAATGCCCATTCCTTTCAAGTGCACATGGAACATTGTCCTGAATAGATCACATATTAGATGTCAAAACAAGTCTCAACAAATTCACATAGATCAAAGCCATACCCTGCATCTTTTCTGACGTCAGTGCTGTGAAACTAGAAATCAACCACAGGAAAAAAAAAAACTGGAAAGACTGCAAATAAATGGATGTTAAATAACATGCTACTAAACAATGAATGGGTCACTTAGGAAACCAAATAAATCAAAATTTACATATAAATAAATGAGGATGAAACCACAATGGTCCAAAATCTGTGGGGTGCAGCTTTAAGGGAGTGTGGGAAAATGGCAGAGTAGGAGGACCCTGAGCTCATCCCATCCCATGTTCGCAACTAGATATCATCCACATACAAATCAGCAAATCAGAGAGCAATCTGAAGACTGCCAGAAGAAACTCTACCAGTAAATATAGAGAAGAAGCTTCATCTGAAAGGTTAAGAAGGTCAGAACGGCAGAGGAAGGCTGCCCACAGGAGGGAGGGAGCTGTGCCCGTGGAGACTGCAGAGAAATGGGCCCTCACACCAGGAACCTCACATAGGAAAGCCATAAAGTTTGGCTTTAAAAGCCAGAGGGGTTGAATTCCATGAGTTTATAAAACCAGTGGGACTTGGAACCGGGAGCATTCAAAGTCAGCTGACTCAGCGACCCAGAAGGGCCATGATAGCTGGGCCCCTGCTATTAAAGAGACAGCAGTCTGCACAGACAGGCAACACATAAATGACATTTTATACAACACTTGGGGCAGTGGGAAGACAGATCTGTTTATACTGATTTTGGAGCATGCTGGGGGAGTACTCAGAAACCGAGGGATCTGGCAGGTGCCATTTTTCTCTCCTATCCCCAGTATAAACACAGGGCTATCTGCAAGAAGTCAAGCTGTACAGACACTTGCTACTTAACCCATAGCCAGTGCACTATGCCCACGATTTCTCCTGAGGACTTTCCCACTCCAAGCCTGCTAGCCTCAGCCCTGGGGTTAGGGCAAATTTTGTTAAAGCCATGTTCATGTGCTACCCAGCCACTTGGTACACAGGTACCACTTTGTGCCACAATAAGCCACCACACCCCACATATCTCCCACACGACCCTGAGCTACCACCCTTGCATGTTGCACCCTGCTGACATGCTAAGCCCATATGCACACTCCAAGCCACTATTGTACACTGGAGTCAGGCTTGCACCCCTATCCACCCCAGTGCACAAACTCCAGCCAACACAGAACTTCAGGGGATCCAGTATAGGACTAGTGCCCTGGGGTAAATTTTGCTAAAACCAGTGCTCTGTTCCCAAGTTCCCCGGTGGGCATGCTCCTTCAAACCTGACTTGTTTGGGTCCCATTAAAACCACAGAGAGAAAGCAGAGATCACAACAGACAGAATCAATGCAGACAACTAAACTGAAAGGAAAAATAATTCAGACACAACAGTAGGATGTAAGCACACACATAGGACACACTCCTGAAGGGCCACATCCTGGTGAACTGGAGACACTACACTATAGGGCACAGCAGAACCTCTTTCTTATAAAGTCAACACTTTCTTTTTTTTTTTTTTAAGTTTTGCCTTTTTTAAAAAGGAATGTTTACACCCAATTTGGGGCTCAAAATCATGACCCAAGTTCAAGACTTTCATGCTCTTCTGTCTGAGCCAACCACATGCATCCTTAAAAAAAGTTTTATTTTAAATTCACTACTTTTAAGAGAAGATAGGGCTGACTTTCTTAACACAGGGAAACAGACACAAAGAGTAGACAAAATGAGGAGACAGTGAAATTTATTCCAAATTAAAGAAAAGGACAAGGCTATGGCCAGAGATCTAAGCAAAACAGACATAAACAACATGCCTGATAGAGAATTTAAAGCAATGATCATAAGGGTATTCACTGGACTTGAGAAGAGAGTGGAAGCAATCAGTGAGAGTCTTAACACAGATATAAGGAATAACATAGCAGAGATAAAGAGCTCAATAAAGGAAATGAGAAGCATGCTTGTTGCAATGAATAACAGGATAGAAGAAGCAGAGGAATGAATTAGTGACCTAGAAGACAGAGTAATGGAAAGTAATCAAGCTGAACAAAAGAGACAAAAAATAATTATGTAAAATGAGAGTAGACTTAGGGAAGTTAGTGGCTCTTTCAACATAACACTTGTACTACAGGAGCCAAGGAAGAAGAGAGAAGGGGGAAGAAAATGTATTTAAAGAAATAATAACTGAAAAATTCCCTTATCTAGGGAAGGAAACAGATATCCAGATGAGGTACAGAGAATTCCCATCAAAATCAACAAAAGGAGACCCAATCCAAGACATATTGCAATTAAAGTAACAAAATCCAGTGGTAAATAAAAAAAAATAATAGCTGCAAGAAAAGCCCTTAACTTATAAGGCAAAACCCATAAGACTAGCAGGTGATTCTTCAACAGAAACTTTGAAAACCAAAGGGAATGGCATGATATATTAGAAGTGCTGGATGGGAAAAAAAAATCTGCAACAAGAATACTTATTCAGTAAAGCTATCATTCAGAATAGAAGAAGAGATAGAGTTTCCTAAACAAACAAAAACTTAGAGTTCATGACCACTAAACCACCCCTAATAGAAACATTAAAGGTGACTCTTGGAGTAGAAACGGAAGACCAAATATGACAGTATAAAGGTAGGAAACATAAAAGCAGTGAAAGTAAATATTCTATAAAAAATAAGTCAAGGAACTAACAAAAAAGAAGATATAAAATAGAATAACATACACCTAAAATGTGGGGAGGAGAAAAGATGGGTTCAAACTTAACGAACATCAACTTAATATAGGTAGCCTTACCTGAAAAGATTATATAAAAATGTAATAGTAACCACATAACAGAAACCACTAATAAATATGCAAAGAATAAAAAGGAAGAAATCCAAATATATCACTAAAAATCAGCAAACCATGAGAGAAAGATAAAAAATTATCAGAGTAAATCTTCAGAAACAATCATAAACCAAGTGATAAAATGGTAATAAATATATATCTATCAATAATTAGTTTGAATGCAAATGAACCAAATGCTCCAATCAAAAGGCACAGGTGACAGGGGCACCTGGGTGGCTCAAACAGTTAAGTATAAGACTCTTGATCTCAGCTGAGGTCTTGATCTCAGGGTTGTGAGTCAAGCCCCACATTGAGCTCTGCATTGGGTGTGAAGCCTACTTAAATGGGTAAGGAGCATTAAGGAATCTACTCCTGAAATCATTGTTGCAATATATGCTAACTTGGATGTAAATTTAAAAAATAAATAAAAATTAAAAAAAGAAAAGACACAGAATGACAGAATAGATTAAAAACAAGACCCATCTATATGCTGCATACAAAAGACACATTTTATACCTGAAGACACCTACAGATAGAAAGTGAGGGGATGCAGAAACATCTACCCTGCAAATAGACGTCAAAAGAAAGACGAAGTAAAATTATATATCAGAAAAACCGCCTCTAAAACAAAGACTAACAAGAGACAAAGGAGGACATGATATAACAATAAAGGGAAAAATCCAACAAGAAGATATAACAAATATAAATATTTATGCGCCCAAAATGGAAACACCCAAATACAAAAAACAAAAAACAAACCAACAAACCTAATAACAGACATAAATGAACTAATTGACAATTACACAATAATAATAAGGGACTTTAACACCCTAGTTACATCAATGGACAGACCATCTAAACAGAAAATAAACAAGGAGGGGCGCCTGGGTGGCTCAGTCGGTTAAGCGTCCGACTTCAGCTCAGGTCACGATCTCACGCTCCGTGAGTTCGAGCCCCGCGTCGGGCTCTGGGCTGATGGCTCAGAGCCTGGAGCCTGCTTCTGATTCTGTGTCTCCCTCTCTCTCTGCCCCTCCCCCGTTCATGCTCTGTCTCTCTCTGTCTCAAAAATAAATAAACGTTAAAAAAAAATTAAAAAAAAATAAACAAGGAAACAGTGGCTTTTAATGACACACTGGACCAGATTGATTTAAGAAATATAGTCAGAACATTCTCTCCTAAAACAGTAGAATACACATTCATTTCAAGTGCACATGGAACATTCTCCAGAATGGATCACAAAACAAACCTCAACAAATTCAAGTATATCAAAGTCATACAATGCACCTATAAACAATGACACTATGAAGCTAGAAATAAATGATAAAAAGAAATCTGGAAACACCACAAATATATGAAGGTTAAATAACATGCCACTAAACAATGAAAGGCTCAACAAGGAAATAAAATAAGAAAAAGAAAAGTGCATAGAAACTAATGAAAATGCAAACATGACAGTACAAAACCTTTGGGATGCAGCAAAAGTGGTCATAAGAGGGAACTTTATAGCAATACGGGATACCTCAAGAAGCAAGGAACATCTCAAATAAACAACTTAACCTTATATGTAAACGAGCTAGAAAAAGGACAAACAAAACATAACCAACAGAAGAAAGGAAATAATAAATACTAGAGGAGAAATAAATGATATAGAAACCAAAACAAACAAACAATAGAACAAATCACTAAAGCCAGGAGCTCATTCTTTGGGAAAAAAAAATCAATAAAATTATAAACCTCTAGCAAGACTTATCAAGAAAAAAAGAAATGTCTCAAAGAAATAAAATCACAAATGAAA
Source organism: Herpailurus yagouaroundi (assembly GCF_014898765.1). NCBI lineage: Eukaryota > Metazoa > Chordata > Mammalia > Carnivora > Felidae > Herpailurus > Herpailurus yagouaroundi. The sequence continues at coordinate 21,531 of NW_024420065.1, read as the reverse complement.
GAGGAGAAAGAAATAGCAATATCACATAAATACAAATAATTATAAGAAAACATTATGAAAGACTGTATACCAACAAACTGAACAGTGTAGAAGAAATGGATAAATTTCTAGAAACAAGTAAACTACCAAAATTTGAACAAGAAGAAAAAGAAAATTTGAATAGATCAATAATCAGCAAATAAATAGAATCAGAAAAAAAAAATCCCAACAAACAAAAGTCCAGGACTACATGGCTTCACAGGGTAATTATACCAAATATTTAAAGAAGAGTCAATACCTATTCTTCCTATTCCAAAAAATAGAAAAGGAAGGTAAACTTATTAATTCATTCTATGAGTACAGAACTATCCTAATACTGAAATGGGATAAGGACACCACTGAAAAGAAAACTTTAGGCCAATATCCTTGATGAATAGAGTTGCAAAAATCCTCAATAAAATACTAGTAAACCGAACTCAGCAATATGTTTAAAAACTCATTCACAAAATCAAATAGGATGTATTCCTAGGTTGCAAATGCAGTTCAATATTTGCAAATCAATCAACATGATACACCACATTAATAAAAGGAAGTATAAGAACCATACGATCATCTCAGTAGATTCATAAAAAGCATTTGACAAATACAATATCGATTTGGAGAAAAAACCTTAACAAAGCAGGTTTAGAGGAACCTATGTCAACATAGGGAAGGATATTTATGAAAAATCCACAGCTCATATCTTCCTCAATAGCAAAAACACCTGAGAGGACATCCTCTAAAGTCTGGAACAAGACAAGTGTGTCCACTCTTACTGTTTTTATTCAACATAGTACTGGAGGTCCTAGCCACAGCTACAGACAACAAGAAGTAATAAGTGCATCCAAATTCATAAGAAAGAAACTAAAGTTTCACTATTTCCAAAAGACATGATACTATGTATACAAAACCCAAAAAAGTACACCAAAAAGCGACTAGAACTGATGCATGAATTGAGTGAAGTTTCAGAACACAACATCAAAGTAAAGAAATCTGATGCATTTTTATACACCAATAATGAAGCAGCAGAAAAGAAATTAGGAAAATACTCTCATTTACAATGCACCAAAAATAAGATGTCTAGGAATAAAACTAACCAAAGTGGCTAAAGAACTGTACTCTGAAAGCTGTAAACACTGATGAAAGAAATTGAAGATGACAGAAAAAAATGGAAAGACATTCCATGTTCATAGATTGGAAGAACAAATATTGTTAAAATATCTATAATACCAAAGGAAATCTACATATTTACTTCAATCCCTATCAAAATACCAACCAACAGAATTATTCACAGAAGTGGAACAAACAATTCTGAAATTTATATAGAATCACAAAAGTCCCTGGCACAAAAACAGACACTCAGATCGATGGAACAGAATAGAGAACCCAGAAATGGATGCACAAATGTATGGCCAACTAATCTTTGACAAAGCAGGAAAGGATATCCAATGGAATAAAGACAGTCTCTTCAGCAAGTGGTGCTGGGAAAACTGGACAGCGACATGCAGAAAAATGAACCTGGAGCACCTTCTTACACCATACACAAAAATAAACTCAAAGTGGATGAAAGACCTAAATGTAAGACAGGAAACCATCAAAATCCTCAAGAAAACAGGCAAAAACCTCTTTGATCTTGGTCACAGCAACTTCTTATTCAACACGTCTTTGGAGGCAAGGAAAAAAAAGCCAAAATGAACAATTGGGACCTCATAAAAATAAAAAGCTTCTGCACAGCGAAGGAAACAATCAGCAAAACTAAAGGCAACCGACAGAATGGGAGAAGATATTTTCAAACGACATATCAGATAAAAGGTTTGTATCCAAAATCTCTAAAGAACTTATCAAACTCAACATCCAAAAAAACAAAGAATCCAGTGAAGAAATGGGCAAAAGACATGAATCGACACTTTCCAAAGAAGACATCCAGATGGCCAAGTGACACATGAATCATCATGGAAATACAAATCAAAAACACAATGAGATACTACCTTACACCTGTCAGAATGGCTAACATTAACAACTCAGGCAACAACAGATGTTGGTGAGGATGCAGAAAGAGTATCTCTTTTGCATTGCTTGTGGGAATGCAAGCTGGTGCAGCCCCTCTGGAAAACAGTATGGAGGTTCCTCAAAAAATTAAAAATGGAACTACCCTTGGGGTGCCTGGGTGGCTCAGTTGGTTGGGCGTCCAACTTCAGCTCAGGTCATGATCTCACGGTCAGTAAGTTCGAGCACCGTGTTGGGCTCTGTGCTGACAGCTCAGAGCCTGGAGCCTGCTTCGGATTCTGTGTCTCCCTCTATCTCTGCCCATCCCCTGCAAATGCTCTGTCTCTCTCACTCTCAAAAACGAATAAATGTTAAAAAATAGAACTACCCCATGACCCAGCAATTGTACTACTAGGTATTTATCCAAGGGATACAGGTATGTTGTTCCAAAGGGACATATGCACCTCAATGTTTATAGCTGCACTATGAACAATAGCCAAAGTATGGAAAAAGCCAAATGTCCATCAATGGATGAATGGATAAAGAAGATATGGTATATATGTACAATGGAATATTACTCGGAAACCAAAAAGAATGAAATCTTGCCAATTGCAACTACGTGGATGGAACTAGAGGTTATTATGCTAAGCGAAATTAGTCAGAGAAAGATAAATATCATATGACTTCACTCATATGGGGACTTTAAGATGCAGAACAGATGAACATAAGGGAAGAGAAGCAAAAATAATATAAAAACCAGGGTGGGCACTTTTCCCGGAAGATGGCGGCATAGGAGGACGCTGGGCTCACCGCGCGTCCTGCTAATCACTTAGATTCCACCTACACCTGCCTAAATAACCCAGAAAACCGCCAGAGGATTAGCAGAACGGAGTCGCCGGAGCTAAGCGCAGACGAGAGGCCCACGGAAGAGGGTAGGAAGGGCAGCGAGGCGGTGCGTGCTCCACGGACTGGCGGGAGGGAGCCGGGGCGGAGGGGCGGCTCGCCGGCCAAGCAGAGCCCCCGAGTCTGGCTTGCAAAAAGCGGAGGGGCCTGACTGACTGTGTTCCGACAGCAAGCGCGACTTAGCCTCTGGGAGGTCATAAGTTAACAGCTCTGCTCAGAAAGCGGGAAGGCTGGAGGAAAAAGGGAAAGAAAGCTGCTGAGCCCCCGGACGACAAGCTCAGTTTGGTGGGGAACAAAAGCGCTCGCCAGCGCCATCTTCCCCGCCCATCCCCCAGCCAAAATCCCAAAGAGAACCAGTTCCTGCCAGGGAACTTGCTCGCAACGCCCAAACACCCAACTCTGCGCTTCTGCGGAGCCAAACCTCCGGCAGCGGATCTGACTCCCTGCTGCTGCCACAGGGCCCCTCCTGAAGTGGATCACCTAAGGAGAAGCAAGCTAAGCCTGCCCCTCCTGCCCCTGTGCACCTTGCCTACCCACCCTAGCTAAGACGCCAGATCCCCAGCATCACAAGCCTGGCAGTGTGCAAG
>NW_024420065.1:4963-13037 GCF_014898765.1 Herpailurus yagouaroundi | reverse complement strand
AAACCAATTTGACAATAAATTTCATATATAAAAAAAAAAAAAAACTTTTCCCATAAATGACAAGATTGCAAGTATCTTCCACTTTGGGTGCCATATGGTCTCTGCCTCAACTATGCAGCTGAGCCATTGTAATCTGCTATTGCCATGTGAAAATAAAAAAAATGGTTATGGCTGCAGTTCAATAAAACTTTATTTACAAAACAGGTAGCCAGCTTTGGGATTTTACCCTGTAGATGTAGTTTACAGACCACTGTAATTAAAAAACAAAAACAAAAATACCTCTCCTATCTGAGGTAAAATGTTCACTTTAGTGGCAAGAACTGCCATATTTCTCTGCCACCTTCTTTGTATATCTTTATGTATATATTGTTATAAACATATTATAGATAATAAATCCACTCTTTAAATTAAAAAAAAAATAAAAAATTAAAAAATAAATAAAATAAAATAAAAACCGTGGTGGGGGACAAAACATAACAGACTCTTAATATGGAGAACAAACATAGGGTTACTGGAGGGGTTGTGGGAGGGGGAATGGGCTAAATGGGTAAGGAGCATTAAGGAATATACTCCTGAAATCATTGTTGCACTATATGCTAACTAATTTGGATGTAAAAAAAAAAAAAAAAAGAATCACAGAAGTCCCTGAATAGCCCAAGGCAATCTTAAAAAGGAAAGCAAAGCTGCAGGTATCACAATTCTGGACTTCAAGTTATATTTCAAAGCTGTAGTAATCAAAACAGTATAGTACTGGCACAAAAATATAGACACATAGATTAATAGAACAGAATAGAAAACCCAGGAATGGACCCATAACTATACGGCCAATTAATCTTTGACTAAGCAGGAAAGAATATCCAATAGGAAAAAGACAGTCTTTCTGTCCAGAAACAGAAACATGCAGTAGAAAGAAACTGTACCACTTGCTTATACCATATACAAAAATGAATTCAATATGGATTAAAGACCTAAATGTGAGACATGACACTATAAAAATCCTAGAATGGAACATAGCAACATCTTTGACATCGGCCTTAGAAACTTTTTTTGTGGATACTAAAGCAAAAATAAACTATTGTGTCTATATCAAAATGAAAAATTTATGCACAACCTATGGAATGGGAGAACATATTTGCAAATGACGTATCTGATAAAAGATTAGTATTCAAAGTATATAAGGAACAGACACAACTCAACACAACCAAAAGAAATAAACCAATTAAAAATGGGCAGAAGTAATGAACAGGCACTTTTCCAAAGAAGACATCCTGATGGGAACAGATGAATGAAAAGGTGTTCATCATCACTTACCATCATGCAATTGCAAATCAAAATTACAATGAGATATGACCCCACACCTGTAAGAATGGCTAACATAAACACACACACACACACACACACACACACACACACACACAGGAAACAAGAGGTGATGAAAAAAAGGAATTTCCTTTCATCGTTGGTGGAAATGAAAATTGGTATAGCCACTGTGAAATACAATATGCAGGTTCCTCAAAAAGTTAAAATAGATTTATAAAATCCTGCAATTGCCCTAGGTGTTTACCCAAAGTAAACAAAAATACTAATTCAAAGGTATACGTATACCCTGATAGGTATAGCAGCATTATCTATAATAGCCAAATTATTGAAGCCGCTGAAGTGTTTATAGATAGATGAATAGATAAAGAATATGTTGTATATATAGGAATATTTTTTAGCCATAAAAAATAAAATTTTGCCATTTGCAACAATGTGGGTGGATCTAGAGAGTATAACCCTAAGTGAAGTAGATCTGTCAGAGAAAGACAAACGCCATCTGATGTCACTCATGTGGAATTTAAGACAAAATGAGAACAAAATGAGAAAGGGGGAGAGAAATAGAGTGAGACAGAAACAAAGAAACAGACTCTTAACTACAGAGAACAAACTGATGGTTACAAGAAGGGAGGTGGGTGGAGGATGGGTGAAAGAAGTGACAGGGATTAAGGGATGACTTGTAGTGATGAACACAGGTGATGTATGGACTTGTTCAATGTGTATATTGTACACCTGAAATTAATATAATTGTTCAATCTCTATATTGTACACCTGAAACTAATATAACTGTGTATGTTAACTCCCAGTAAACAAAAGTCCAGGAACTGAAGGCTTCACAGGCAAATTCTACCAAACATAAAAAAAAAAGACTTAATACCTATTTTCATCAAACTCTTCCAAAATACAGAAGAAGGCCGGTATCACCCTGACACAAAAGCCAGAAAAAATCCACCACAAAAAAGACAGCTACAGGCCAATATCTCCAATTATCTCAGATGCAAAAGTCCTCAACAAAATGCTAGCAAACTGAATTCAACAATAAATTTTTAAAAAGTCAACATGATCACCTGGGATTTATTTCCAAAATGCAAGTATGGTTCAATATTTGCAAATTATCAACATGATACATCACATCAAGAAGAGAAAGGATAAAAAAACACGTGATAATTTCAACAGACGTATTTGACAAAGTACAGCATCAGTTCATGATAAAAGCCCTCAATAAAGTATGTTTAAAAGGAACACACCTCAACATAATGGTAGTATATGAAAAAGCCACAGCTAACATCATCCTAATGGGAAAAAACTGAGAGCTTTCCTCTTAAAATCAGGAATAAAATAAGAATGCCAATACTCACCACTTTTAATCAACATATTATTAGAAATCCTAGTCACAGAAATCAACAACAAAGAAATGAAAGTTATCCAGATTAGTAAGGAAGAAGATTTCACTATTTGCAAATGGCATGATACTATATACAGAAAATCTGAAAGACTCCACCAAAAAAAAAAAAAAAAAAAAAAAAAAAACTACTAAACCTGGTAAGTGAATTCAGTAAGGTTATACAATACAAAATCAATGTGCAGAAATCTATTGCATGTCTATACATAAATAATGAAGCAGTAGAAAGAGAAATTAAGATAACAATCCCATTTATACATGTACCCAAAACAATAAGATACATAGGGATAAATCTACCCAAAAAAGTGAAAGACGTGTACTCTGAAAACTATAAAATATTGATGAAGTAAATTAAAGATGACACAAAGAAATGGAAAGACACTTCATGCTCATGGATTGGAAGAACAAATATTGTTAAAATGCCTATACTAACCAATGTGATCTATATATTTAATGTAGTAGCTATTAAAACACCAATAGCAATTTTTACAGAACTAGAAAAACAATCCTAAAATTCATATGGAACCACAAAAAATATAACCAAAGCATTTTTGAAAAAGAAAAGCAAAGATGGACGTATTACAATTCCAGGCTTCAAGATATATTATGAAGTTTTAATAATCAAAGCAGTATAGTAGTGGCACAAAAATAGACAATCAATAGAACAGAATAGAAAACCCAGAAATAAGACCATAATTATATGGTCAATTAGTCTTCAACAAAGCAGGGCAGAATATTCAACAGGAAAAAGACAGTCTTTTCAACAAATTGTGTTGGGAAAACTGGTCAGCTACAGCAAAGGAATGAAACTGGACCACTTTCTTACACCATACACAAACATAAATTCAAATGGTTTAAAGATGTAAATATGGGACCTAAATCAATGAAAATCCTGGACTAAAGCACAGTCAGTAATTTCTCTGATGTTGGCCATGCAAATTCTTTCTGGACATGTCTCCTGAGGCAAGGGAAACAAAGACAAAAATAAATAAACTATTGGGACCACATCAAGATAAAAAGCTTCTGCACAGCAAAAGAAACAATCAACAAAAGTAAAAGCCAAACTACAGAATATTTTTGCAAATTACATATCCAATAAAGGGTTAGTATCCAAAATATATGAAAAACGGATACAATCCAACATGCAAAAACAAATAATCCAATTAAAAATGGGCAGAAGATATGAACAGACATTTCTCAAAAGAAGACATACAGATGGTCAACATACACGTGAAAGGATGGTCATCATCACTTACTATCAGGGAAATGCAAATAAAAACGACACTGCCATATTACTTCACACCTGTCACAATGGCTAAAATTAAAAAAAAAAATAACAAGTGTTGGCAACAATATGGGAGAAAAGGAACCCTCTTGCACTGTTGGTAGGAATGAAAACTGATATAGCCATTGTGGAAAACAGTATGGAGTTTCCTCAAAAAGTTAAAAGTAGAACTACCCTATGATCCAGTAATTCAACTACTGGGCTTACAAACAAACAAACAAACAAACAAACAAAAAAAACACACAAAAATACTAATTCAAAAGAATATATGCACACCTATGTTTATTGCAGCGTTATCTACAATAGCCAAATCATGGAAGCAGCCAAAGTTTCCACTGATACATTAATGTATAAAAACTATGTGGCATATAAATTTATCGCTGAGTTTATAAAGCCATAAAAGAGATGGAGCTAGAGAGTATAATTTTCTGTGAAATAAATCACTTAGAGAAAAACAAATGCCATAAGATTTCATTCATATGTGGAATCTAAGAAACAAAACAAATGAGGAAATGAAAAAAGAATAAACAAGACAGACAAACCAAGAAACAGACTGTTAAGTACAGAGAACAAACCTATGGTTACAAGAGAAGAGGGGGTGTGCAGAAGGGTGACACAGATGGTCGGGATTAAGGAGAGCAATCGTTGTGAAGAGCACTGGGTGATGTATGGAAATTTGAATCACTATATTGTAGAACTGAAACTAATATAACACTTTATGTTAATTATACTGGAATTAAATTTAAAAATTATTATATTATAGTTCAACATTTATTGAGTGCTTTCCATGAATCAGGAACTGTGATGCTCTATATATGCTATAAATGCAAATACTCTTCAAAACTGTGAATCAAGTACTGTTTTTATTCCCATTTTACAGATGAGAAGTAAGGAAAGTGAAGCACAACATAATTACACAACATTCTGAAGGTCACACAGCAACAATTCCATCCGTTCCATTTTTCAGCTTAAATTTGTCTCTTTCCTCTTCATGTATTATTTTTATTTATCCTTCAAGTTTCAATTCTTGTTTGCTTTATCCTCTTAACTGCAGGGTCACTGGCTAATAATTTATAAATAATTCCAGTGTAATTTGTGAGTAAAGCCAGGGACAAGTTATCTAGCTCTCAGTGTCTTTTTCAATGACATAACCAAAATATTCCTGTACATCCCCTTCATTGGAAATATCATCCTATAAACCTGAGATATAATTTTCAATTTTGGGATAACCAAATTATCTTTTGATACATCTTTTGAATGCCACTTGCAAAACATATTACCCTCAGGTTAAGAGCAAGTAAAAAGGGACTCCTTTAGAAAAGCTGATGTTCTCAGTGAAACAAAGTTGATGTGTCCCAGTCTTATTCTTGAGTGAGCAAATATTTTCTAGAGGCAAAAAGACCTACAATCTCTGGTCTAATGTTACATTCAGGCAGAAGGAAGGATCCCAAAGGCTATTTCTCCAGATTAGATTTTAAGCATGTGACCATGGACACTGCTGACATACCTGGATAAACACCTTGTGGCAGAGACAAGCAATGACACTGCTGGTCATTGGTAACTAATTCACTTCCATTTCATAAGATAATAAAAAATTAAAAGCTGTTCTAAAAACAGAGGGATTTGGAGCTGACTTGGTACTAGGCCCTATTGGTATGCTCATAAATCAGTGTTATTTCTTCTCTTGGGTATAAGCCCATTCTGAAATCCATGCCACCTGTTGTTGCTGCTCCTTTCTATTTAAGCTTCTCTTTTTGTAAAGAGTGTGACGAGCTTTGATTGACAAGCACTTTTTTTTTTGTAATTTTGTAACATTTATTCTTTAAAAATTTTTTTTATCTTTATTTTTGAGACACACACACACACACACACACACACACACACACACACACACAGAGTGTGAGCAGGGAGGAACAGCGAGAGAGGTAGACACTGAATCTGAAGCAGACTCCAGGGTCTGAGCTGTCAGCACAGAGCCTGACACAGGGCTCGAACTCAGGAACTGTGAGATAATGACCGGAGCCAAAGTCAGATGCCCAAGCGACATTTTCAGTGATGTACTGTCATCTAAGGCCACACAATCTGACAGGAGGCTGATTACAAATTCACACCCAACTGCATCCTAGAAATTGGATTACACAAATATCAGCAAGTGACACTTTTCCCCAACCCTTCATTCATTTTATAAGTACTCATTGGGAAATACTTCTAAATATTTTAGACAAATGCATACTTCTTGAATAAAAAAATTGTACTTTCTTTGATTACATAGTTATTTTAAAATTTATTTACCAAAATATTTCCACCACCTACTAAGAGTTGTATGTAGCACATGCAGAATCTAGGCTATATATATCTTTTTTTTTGAGAAAAGTTTATTTTATTTTTAAATATAAATTATTGTCAATTGGTTTCCATGAAACACCCAGTGTTCATCCCAACAAGTGCCCTCCTCCATGCCCATCACCCAGTTTCCCTCTCCCCCACCCCACATCAACCCTTAGTTTGTTCTCAGTCCCTAAGAGTCTGTAATTGTTTGCCTCCCTCCCTCTCTGTAACTTTTTTTCCCCTTCCCCTCCCCCATGGTCTTTTGTTAAGTTTCTCAACCTCCACATGTAAGTGAAAACATGTATTTTGTCTTTCTCTGATGGGCTTATTTCACTTAGCATAATACCCTCCAGTCCCATCCAAGTTGCTACAAAAGACCAGATTTCATTCTTTCTCATTGCCAAGTGGTATTCAATTGTATATATAAACCACATCTTCTTTACACATTCATCAGTTCATGGACATTTAGGCTCTTTCCATAATTTGGCTATTGTGGAAAGTGCTACTATAAACATTGGGTAAATGTGCCCCTATGCATCAGAGCTCCTGTATTCTTTGGGTAAATTCCTAGCAGTGCTATTGCTGGGTCATAGGGTAGTTCTAGTTTTAACATTTTGAGGGACCTCCACACTGTTTTCCAGAAAGGCTGAACCAGTTCGCATTCCCACAGCAGTGCAAGAGTGTCCCCCTTTCTCCACATCCTCGCCAGCATCTATAGTCTCCTCGTTTGTTCATTATTAGCCATTCTGACTAGCATGAGGTGATATCTCCGTGTGGTTTTGAATTGTATTTCCCTGATGAGGAGTGACATTAAACATCTTTTCATGTGCCTGTGGGCCATTTAAATGTACTATTTGGAAAAGTATCTATTCATGTCTTCTGACGATTTCTTCACTGGATTATTTGTTTTTCAGCTGTAGAGTTTGGGGAGTTCTTTAGATTTTAGATACTAGCCCTTTATCCAATATGTCATTTGCAAATATCTTCTCCCATTCTGTTGGTTGCCTTTTAGATTTGTTGATTGTTTCCTTTGCAGTTCATAAGATTTTGTCTTGATGAGGTCCCAAAAGTTCATTTTTGCTTTTAATTCCCTAGACTTTGGGGATGTGTCCAGTAAGAAATTGCTGCAGCTGACATCAAAGAGTTTTTTCCTGATTTCTCCTCTAGCCTTTTGATGGTTTTGTGTCTCACATTCAGGTCCTTCATGCACTTTGAATTTATTTTTGTGTATGGTGTAAGAAAATGGTCTAGTTTCATTCTTCTTCATGTTGCTGTCCAGTTTTCCCAGCACCATTTGTTAAAGAGACTGTCCTTTTTCCATTGGATACTTTTTCCTGCTTTGTCAAAGATTAGTTGGCCATACTTTTCTTGGTCTAATTCTGGGTTGTCTATTCTATTCCATTGGTCTATATGTCTGCTTTTGTGCCAAAACCATACTATCTTGATGATTACAGCTTTGTAGTAGAGGCTAAAGTCTGGGATTGAGATGCCTACTGCTTTGGTTTTCTTCTTCAATATCACTTTGGTTATTTGGGGTTATTTGCAGTTGTGTACAAATTTTAGGATTGTTTGTTCAAGACTTGAGAAGAATGCTGGTGCAATTTTGATTGGGATTTCACTGAATGTGTAGAGTGCTTTGGGTAGTATTGACATTTTTTTTTTAAATATGAACTTTATTGTCAAGTTGATTTCCATACAATACCCAGGGCTCATCCTAACTGGTGCCTTCCTGAATGCCCATC
>NW_024420065.1:0-4863 GCF_014898765.1 Herpailurus yagouaroundi | reverse complement strand
GAAATCAGTCCCTCAGTTTATTCTCAGTTTTTAAGAGTCTCTTACGGTTTGACTCCGTCCCTCTCTAACATGTTTTTTCCTTCCCCTCCCCCATGGTCTTCTGTTAAGTTTCTCAGGATCTACATGAGAGTGAAAATATATGGCATCTGTCTTTCTCTGTATGGCTCATTTCACTTAGCATAACACTCTCCAGTTCCATCCACGTTGCTACAAAAGGTCATATTTCATTCTTTCTCATTGCCACATAGTATACCACTGTATATATAAACCACGATTTCTTTATCCATTCGTCAGTTGATGGACACTTAGGCTCTTTCCATAATTTGGCTATTGTAGAAAGTGCTACTGTAAACATTGGGGTACAAATGCCCCTATGCATCAGTACTCCAGTATCCCTTGGGGAAATTCCTAGCAGTGCTATTGCTGGGTCATAGGGTAGATCTATTTTTAATTTTTGAGGAAACTCCACAGTGTTTTTCAGAGCGTCTGCACCAGTTGGCATTCCCACCAACAGTGCAAGAGGGTTCCCATTTTTTCCACATCCTCTCCAGCATCTATAGTCTCCTGATTTGTTCATTTTAGCCACTCTGACTGGCGTGAGGTGATATCTGAGTGTGGTTTTGATTTGTATTTCCCTGATGAGGAGAGACATTGAGCATCTTTTCATGTGTCTGTTGGCCATCCGGATGTCTTCTTTAGAGAAGTGTCTATTCATGTTTTCTGCGCATTTCTTCACTGGATTATTTGTTTTCCGGGTGTGGAGTTTGGAGAGCTATTTATAGATTTTTGGATACTAGCCCTTTGTCCGATATGTCATTTGCAAATATCCTTTCCCATTCCATTGGCTGCCTTTTAGTTTTGTTGATTGTTTCCTTTGATGTGCAGAAGCATTTATCTTCATGAGGTCCCAATACTTCATTTTTGCTTTTAATTCCCTTGCCCTTGAGAATGTGTCAAGTAAGAATTTGCTGAGGCTGAGGACAGAGAGGTTTTTTCCTGCTTTCTCCTCTAGGGTTTTGATGGTTTCTTGTCTCACATTCAGGTCCTTTTTCCATTTTGAGTTTGTTTTTGTGAATGGTGTAAGAAAGTGTTCTAGTTTCATCCTTCTGCATGTTGCTCTCTAGTTCTCCCAGCACCATTTGTTAAAGAGACTGTCTTTTTTCCATTGGATGTTCTTTCCTGCTTTGTCAAAGATTAGTTGGACATACTTTTGTGGGTCTAGTTCTGGGGTTTCTATTCTATTCCATTCGTCGATGTGTCTGTTTTTGTGCCAATACCATGCTGTCTTGATGATTACAGCTTTGGAGTAGAGGCTAAAGACTGGGATTGACATGCCTCCAACTTTGGTCATCTTCTTCAATATTCCTTTGGCTATTCGTGGTCTTTTGTGGTTCCATACAAATTGTAGGATTGCTTATTCTAGCTTCAAGAAGAATGCTGGTGCAATTTTGATTGGGATTGCATTGAATGTGTAGATTGCTTTGTATAATATTGACATTTTAACAATATTCATTCTTCCAATCCATGAGCATGGAATGTTTTCCATTTCTTTGTATCTTCAATTTATTTCATAAGCTTTCTATAGTTTTCAGCATAAAGATATTTTACATCTTTGGTTAGGTTTATTCCTAGGCATTTTATGATTGTTGGTGCAATTGTGAATGGGATCAGTTTCTCTATTTGTCTTTCTGTTGCCTCATTAATACTGTATAAGAATGCAACTGATTTCTATACATTAATTTTGTAGCCTGCGACTTTGATGATTTCATGTATCAGTTCTAGCAGACTTTTGGTGGAGTCTATCGGGTTTTCCATGTATAATGTCATGTCATCTGCAAAAAGTGAAAGCTTAACTTCATCTTTACCAATTTTGATGTCTTTGCTTTCCTTTTGTTGTCTGATTGGTGATGCTAGAAATTGCAACACTATGTTGAACAACAGCAGTGAGAGTAGACATCCCTGTCGTGTTCCCAATCTCAGGGGGAAAGGTCTCAGTTTTTCCCCATTGAGGATGATATTAGCTTTTAGATTTAGATTTAGATTTTTAGATTTAGATATTAGCTATTAGATTTTTTCTCTCTTTTTCTCAGCTTCCTCTTTCTCCATAATTTTATCTTCTAATTCACCTATTCTCCCCTCTGCCTCTTCAATCTGTGCTGTGGCTGCCTCCATTTTATTTTGCACCTCATTTATAGCATTTTTTAACACATCATGATTATTTTCTTAGTTCCTTTGTCTCTGCAGTAATAGATTCTCTGTTGTCTTTCATGCTTTTTTCAAGCCCAGTGATTAATCTTATGACTATTATGCTAAATTCTTCTTCAGTTATATTCCTTATATCTGTTTTGATCAATTCTTTATCTGTCATTTCTTCCTGGAATTTCTTTTGAGGGGAATTCTTCTGTTTTGTAAAATTGGCTAGTTTTCTGTCCCTGATGAGTTTTAAAAGCTTGTTATGTGTTCTGCACCTGCGAACACTGGTATATTAAATAGGGTTCATACCCTGTCCAGGGCCTGGCTCTTCAGGATGTGTTTTTTGGAGACTGTTACTTGCTCTCTCTTGTTGTGACTTTGGTTATTTTATTTCTCTATTTGTAGTGATGTTTTGGACCCTCCACGAGATGTGCTTTTATTTGTTCTTTGAAGTAGCCCTGGAAAAGAAAACAAACAGACCACAAACAGGAAACAAAGACACGCAAGCACACAGACAAATAAAACAAACAAACGAACATACAAAAGAAAACACACACACACAAACACACACACAATGTAATCCAAAATCAAAACAACAGAAACACCAGACACAAGTAAAAACAAGGTGTAGGTGGTGCTTATGTAAGAGTACTTACAAGGAGGGGCGCCTGGGTGGCGCAGTCGGTTAAGCGTCCGACTTCAGCCAGGTCACGATCTCGCAGTCCGTGAGTTCGAGCCCCGCGTCGGGCTCTGGGCTGATGGCTCAGAGCCTGGAGCCTGTTTCCGATTCTGTGTCTCCCTCTCTCTCTGCCCCTCCCCCGTTCATGCTCTGTCTCTCTCTGTCCCAAAAATAAATAAACGTTGAAAAAAAAAAAAAAAGAGTACTTACAAGGAGAGAAATGACAGGGGCTGGGAGAAAGAGAAAATAAACACTGACCAGGCAGAGAGACTAAATGTCTTACTCCAAAGAGAGAGAAAGGAAAATAAGGACGCAGGGAAAATGAAACAAAGATAAAGTTACCCAGACAGAGAAACTATATGGCTTGATTTTTCCAGAGAGAAAGAACAGAAAGTACAGAAGGAGGTGTAGAACATGTATCAGGAGAATGGATTAAACATGTGTGCTTAAATAAACAAGCAGAAACCAGCCTAGAGGGGTGAAGTAATAAGAAGAGAGAATATATCTAAATAACAAGAATTGTCCTGGAATTAATCCAGGCTATGCAGCATGACTGGTCTAGATGATGGAGCCGTCTGGCTCCAAGGCATCTATCCCCTCCTGCATATATGCAGTTACCAGGTGTAGAGGGGTGTGGTTTGGTGTAGGCTGGTTCCACCTCCATTATGGGCCCAGGATTGATCCCTGCGGCCTCGCCTTGGTGGTGGTGGTTAAGGGGCAAATTGTGATCCCCCAGTCTCTTCTCCAAGACCTGGTGGACTCTGTTTGAGTCATCCTCACTGTGCCACAGGCACCAATGGGGCAGTCCTTCTCTCTTCACTGACTCCCCTGACCCGTCACTTGTCTAGGATTCAAAGTCCTGCTCCATGCACTCTGGCACTGGGGAAGCACCTCTCTGTGCAACCCCCTTTGTGGTCTTGGCTAGCTTTGTCTGTGCAGCAGCAGTTCAGCAGGACCACCTTTTCCTGCTGTGGACTGTGCCCTTGACCCAGCCACTGAGCCTGGGGGTGGCTGATACAGGCAGGCTTTGTTCTATCATGGAGCACTCCAGGGAGGGGACCATTTTCTTCTGCTGGGGACTGCGCCCCTTACCTACCACCAAACCCAGGGCTGGATCCCCTCCTCCTCAGGTGTGCAAATGGAGCAGCTGGCCCCAGTCTGAAGAAATCCCCACAGTTAGAGATGGGATCCCTCTCAGTCCCGGTCCAAGATTTATCTCTTGTCCAGATACAGTCCTGCACTTCCACAGCCATTCTTTCTCTTCCCTTCCTCTCTCCGCAAAAGGGGATCCCTCCCCTCCATGCCTATGCATCCTGTTTTATCTCCCCCAGATCGCAATCACCCACCTATAGCCCATCAAGGATGTCCCAGTGTCTCCCTTTTAGACTCAGTCTCCTTTTCTTCCAGAATCTTGGGGTTCAAAATCCTTTGGCTTCTGCACTTCTTTGAGAGATGCAGGAAGTACAGATCCCCTTACTTCTCCAACATGTTGGCCCCCTAGGATATATATATCTTATGGCACAAATCAGTTCCTTCAATTTCAACTTTAACTGAAAAATGGGCAATTAAAAGGTCGCTTTTGCTAGGACATGAAAGTTTGTAACTCTAGAAAGCCATAGTCTAAAATTTCACTATTGGTTATAAGAGTATATATTAAACTTTGGATCTGGTGAAACATGTTCTGTTGTTTTCCCTTTACTGGAAACCATTTAGGATGAACACATGATGGCTATAAATTATTAAATTAACATGTTCCTGAGTCATGTAGTCACCTAGTATTCATGCAGCATTTTATTGAGCTCTTTTCTCCATGTACAAATGGGAAATATTATCTCAAGTATAAGAAACAATGACATAGTTTCAACATGTTTTTAGAAGTAATGCACTGTTTTTAACCTCCAGAGGATTTCCATGTAGTAATGGTATGTATATATAAGAGTAAGAAGATAGAAACCACTGTTCTTTTTTTAAATGTGTGTGTATATATATAT
>NW_024420064.1:0-9033 GCF_014898765.1 Herpailurus yagouaroundi | reverse complement strand
CGGGGCCGGGCGGGAGCCATGGGCCGCTAGGGCCCCGCCGAGCCCCGCGATGCCGCCGCCGAGTGGCCCCAGCGTCCTCGCGCGGCTGCTGCCGCTGCTGGGGCTGCTGCTCGGCGGCGCCTCCCGGGCTCCCGGCAAGTCGCCGCCGGAGCCCCCCAGCCCGCAGGGTGAGTCTCGGCCAGGAGGGGCAGCGATCGCGGGCCTGCGCCCCCTCCATCGGGCCCCCGCCCGCCAGCCCCCTCTTCGCGGCGCTCGTGAATTGGGGGGGTACTCTGTTCCGTGGGTTTGGGTGGGGGGAGCCAGGCGACTTCGGGTCGGCGCTTACGGGGGAGAGGAGGAAGGGAGAGGGAGACTGCCAGGGCGGGGGTCTCGGGGAGACACAATGGGGAGAGCGGGGGTCCCCAGACTCCGCGCCGCCTCCCCCTCTCGCCTTGTTTTTCTCTCTCCTGGTCCGCGAGGCGCTGCTGCCTGAGCCATTGTCTACCGAAGACACCCGCCCAGGGGCGGGCTGGGGCGGGCGCCCGCTCCGCAGCCCCCTGCGGGTTCCTCGCTCCCGACGCGGGCTGGGTGGGGGCGCCAGCATCGGCTGCCACCTTGGACCCGGACGGGGGCTGGGCGCCTGGAGCTGGATTGGAAGGGGGGAGGGGAGAAGGGGGAGTGGGTGAGGCGGTGGGCGGATTGACTGCTCGAATGGGGTTCTTCGCTCTGGAGCCTGACAGCCCCCGGCCGGCCCCCCAGGTTCAGAATTGGGGGTGTACCAAAGAAACGCTGTCAAACCTTGAGGGGGGAGGGCATGCAGTTTGGGGGGATCTGGAAAAAGGGGTACGCGGTGATTCCCAGCCAAAGCGCATGGCAGGGCTGTGGTGGCGGAGCCATGCTGAGCTGGCTAGCTGGCTGTGGGCTGTGCCGGCTAGAAGGGCAGGTGCCTGGGTTCCCGTCCAGCAGGCCTCCGGCCACTCCTATCCCCAGCCCTCCCCCAGGTCACCCCTCCTCATCTAACCTCTCCATCGCGGTGGAGGAGAGCCTCCCGGCGCCTCACGGGCCCAGGTGGGTGTGTGAGGTGGGGGGTGGGGTGGTCTCCTGCAGCGGGAGAGGGTGGGAGAGCTAGACCATGACTCCCTACCGACGCCTGGGTTCTCGGGGCCTCGCCCACTCCAGCCCTGCGCCCACCTTCCAGCCTCCTGCCCCACCACCCCAGCTACTGTTCCCTCTATCGCCTCTGGGCCCCGTCCCTGCCCGAAACGGTGCTCTCCATTCCTCATCTCCCCACCAAGGAGCTGACAGGAAAAACGGGGGGGGGGGGGGGGTCTGGGTGAGGGACGTGGGGGCCGGATGAAGGCAGGGGGTCGGATTTCCTCCTGGAATGAGGCAGGGCTGAAGCCTGGAGAGGCGGATACTGTATGGAATGCCAAGCTTGAGAAATGGGGAAGGCTCACCTCTGGCCTCAGTCTTCCCTGCTCTCTGCGGGAGGAGAGGAGGGTTTGATGGATAGGAAGGGGCCCTGGCTTCTCAAGAAGCCTCTCCTTCAAGTCCTGTACCCCAGGGGAGGGGGCCCAGGGCATTGGCTGGAATAGAGCCAGGATAGAGGGCTCTCCCAGGCCACTGGCTGAGAGCCCAGGTTGAGGGGAAGCGGGGAGAGAATCTGCTAGGCACCTGCCCACCCCTTCCCACCAATGTCTCCTTCAGGCCTACCCACCCACCCCCGTCGTGTTCCTTGGGCCCCTTCCCCTCATCTAAGGCTCTGGCCCTTAGAACCCAAAGCATTCCCTCAAATGACCATATTCCAGACTCCTGGGTCCCTTCTTCCCAGCTGCTCCATCCAGCTGCTCCTAGCCGGGGGTAGGGGTGGGGAGTAGCCAAGCCCCTCTGGCTTCTCAGAATTCCTCCTGAGTGGTAGTGGAGGAGGGGCAGGGAGACTGTCAGCTCCTGGGAAAAGCAGAGTAGGAAAGAGTCAAGTGTGTGCACCCACCCTGCCAAGTTGGGCTTTGGCCTGGGAGGGGTGAGGGAGGTGGGTTCAGGAGAACAGCTGGATGGGATGCCAGGGCCAGGCGTGTCGCTGGCCTTGGGGTTGGAAGCCTGAGATAAGACACCTGTCACTGTTGAGTGTCGGGCTCCACCCATGAGTGCCCCTTACCTCCCCATGCCCTGCTGCCCTGAGCTTCCAGGGCACTTGGACTCTCCTAGGTTGGACTCTCCAGCACCTAACCCACTCCCCACCCATCTTCTGGGCCCTGCAATGAGGCCTCTGTACCTTTCTAGGTATGGAAACCTCCTCCCATTATTAGCAGCAAGGTAGGGGTGAGGTATGTTCTTGAGGGAGGGACCTTGCTGAGTGGAGAGAGGTAGATGGTAATACGGATCAGAGAGGCTGCCTGGGGAGTCCATGACGACAACTCCAGGCCTGGTCCCTACCGGTCACTCTGTCTGAGCTCAGGACACCTGCAGGCCCACCCTGGACAAGCTGTCTTGGGTCCAGGGGCAGAGGTGGCTGGAAAGCAAAAAACTTGGACTTCCCTTCTCAGCCCTCTCCACACCAGTTTCCCTTGGGCCTGGGTCAGCCCCCCCCCAGATCTCCTTCCCCTTGCCAGGGCCCCAGCTCTCTGCCCATCTCCTGGGAGGAATGAGGGCGTTGCCATGGTGACTGACTTGTAGCTGACCAGTTGGGAGGGGGCAAGCAGTACTTGTGAGGGGGAGGGGTTAGGGAGGTACTCGGTTGGGCTTAGGGCTTGGGGTGAGTCCCTAAATCTGAAAGGAAACAAGCTTGTGCAAAGGATTCTGGGAAGAGAATGAATGAGGGGAATGACCAGCTCCCTAGTGTCCCCTTTCTCAGCTTTCTCTTCAGAACCAAAACTGACCCAGCCTCCCTCCCTCCCCTTCTCATTGGCTGAATCTTGGTCTCTCTCCTCTCCATCTGCAGACCCTTGGTCTTCTGCTTAGTCCTCCTTTCTCAGCCCTCATCCCTCTCCCCTCCCTGACACGTGCCCCATAGGGTCCAGTGGTTAAGAATTTGGGTCTAGAGTCATACTTCCGGGTTTGGATCCCAGGTCTCCCGTTAACTGCAATGCAAGTGTCTAAACTTTGAGTCTCAGCCTCTTAATCTGTAAAATGGACTAAGAACATATTTGATGGAGTCTAATACATCATTGACTGTAAGATGCACCATTATTTCATGTGCCAGTAAGAAAAGAAAAAATGCTGCCAATTGTAATTATGACATCATCAATCATAGGCATAATCTGAGTTCAGAAATGTTAAAATGTGGAAAAAGTGCATGTGTTAGCACCCCCTACCTCACAGGCTGGTGTGAGGTTTAAATGAGGGCCCTACCAATGCCGACTCTTAGGAAACCTTGTCTCACCTGGACCCCAAAGCTGCTTCTAACCCACAGCCCCCTCCTCTGATCTTGGGGCTCCCTCCAGTTCTCTTTCCCCCCGTTCCTCCTCACTCTCCTCACCCCACAGAGATCCTGATCAAGGTGCAGGTGTATGTGAGCGGGGAGCTGGTGCCCTTGGCCCGGGCCTCAGTGGATGTGTTTGGGAACCGGATGCTGCTTGCCGCTGGCACCACGGACTCAGAGGGCGTGGCCATACTGCCCCTCAGCTACCGTTTGGGCACCTGGGTGCTGGTCACTGCTGCTCGCCCTGGCTTTCTCACCAACTCTGTGCCCTGGCGTGTTGACAAGCTGCCCTGTGAGTGCAGGGGCAGGTGGAGGGGGGGTGGGCAGCAGCTGACCCCATCAGCCCCTTCCCAAAATAGTCCCCGGGGGTGGAGGGGGCAGACTTTCCAGCAGCTGCTGCCCGGGCAGGGGTACACAGAGGGGGCTGAAGGAAGATGAAGCCACTGGGATTCAGATGGAAGGAGTGCCCGGCCTTGGGGTTTGGGGGGAGCTTTCTCTGGTGCTGACAGGCCACCCCTCCCACAGTGTATGCATCAGTCAGCCTCTACCTGCTTCCCGAGCGGCCGGCCACCCTCATCCTCTATGAGGACCTGGTGCACATCCTCTTGGGCTCTCCTGGTAAGGCTCCTCTTTCCCCCCTACCTCATACTAGCTCCTCTTCCTCCCCCCCTGACCTGGATGTAGAGAGCTCCACTCTTCCACAGATTAGCTGGATGCCCTTGAGCAAGTCCCTTAACCTCTCTGAGCCTTAGTTTGTTCCTCTGTAAGATGTGGATATTGATAGTATCTATGTGATCAGATTGAAGTAAGGATTAAATATCATCAAACATGCAAAAAAAAAAAAAAAAGGGCAGAGAAGGTGGTCAATAAATGTTTATTATTATTGGCGCTTCTCGTGATTTCTATTCTCCCTCTACTCCTACCATTAGAATCCCCACTCCCTGCCACCTGTTTCACTGGTGGATCTACATGTACTTCTTGTGCACCTACTGGGTGCTTGGTTATGTTAGAAGGCCGCGAGGGGGTCATTCCATAGCTATTGGACAACTGTCAAGTGCAAGGCCTGGAGAAATCCCACAGTGGTACCTGTCTACTCACGGCTTCAGTCTCTGTGCTGCACCAGGCATTGTGTCTGGTGCTGGGGAACAATGGGAAGAAAGAACCCGCTCCCTGCCTTGTGGAGTTCACAGACAAGTAGGAAGACAAACAGATCCCTGCAAACCCTGAACTAATTACAAAACAGGTAGAGCCGTGGAGTAGAGGGCAGCCGCCCTTAGTATTGAGACAACTCTACCCTGTGAGTGTAGCAGGGCAAGAGAATTTGGGGACGGGAGCTATGGACCATGGGGGCTTGGGAGTCGAAGGGGGAGCAAGGAGGTGCCCTCACTGGAGAGGAATCCAGATGCAGGGGCAGAAGTGGACAGTGAGGGTGCAGGGAATGCTCTGGTCTGGCTTTGCAGGTGGTGTGCCTGGTGCAGACTGGTTGATCTGGCTCGTACCAGGGAGCCACAGTGGATTTTGGAGACAGAGGACACCCACCCCCACCCCCTCCAATTTATATTCTTAGCTTGTGCCCTTGTTCCCAAGTTACTTGTTTGCTTACCTTCATTTCCCTGGTCCTGAACCAGAGGCTCCTAAAAACTGTCTTTGGAGGTTTGTAAAATGCACACAAGGGGCATCTGGCTGGCTCAGTCGGTAGAGCATTTAACTCTCGATCTCAAGGTTGTGAGTTCAGGCCCATGTTGGGTGTGGAGTCTACTTTAAAAAATAATTAAAAAATAACAAAATGCCAAATTATCTCTTTGTTGCCCCCTAGTTTACAGCCCTCCCATGGCTCCCACTGCTTTCAGAGTCAAGCCTCAAGTCCTTCACAAAGCTGACTGTGCCCTGTGGGGCCTACGTGCCACTCAGTCACCTGGGGTCCCCAGCCAGCACACTGCCCCATGCCTCTGGGCCTTTCTCTTGTCCGTTTTCCTGGAGGCCCCTTTATATCCTATTTCCTGGTGGAGTCTTACTCACCACGCAAGACTCCACAGGACCTACCCCAGCTGGGTGGGCCGAGTGGCCTTTGTACCGTATTTTAATAGCAAGGTATGATGTTAAGGGGCTGAGAAGTTGGGCTGGCACCAGGCTTCCTGGGCTTCAGTTAGGCTCCAGGATTGTGACCTTGGGCAAGTCACTAAACTTCTCCTGCCTCCATTTCTGCATGTATACAACAGGGTTGATAACGAAAGCACCTACTTCAGGGGCTGTTGTACTAATCATAGGGGTTAACACTGATTAGAACAGTGTCCAGTATATCTTAAAGCTTAATAAATGTTAGCGATGACCACACTGTACTGGAATTCTGTTTATACTCCCCCTCCACCCCAAAACAGGCAGGCAGACAGACAGACGCGCGCGCGCGCACACACACACACACACTACCTAAGCTGTGTAATGTAGTAGTCAGTAGCCACATGTGGCTCTTTAAATAGATTAAAAATTCATTAAATTAAAAAAAATGAAAAATGAATCCAGTTTCTCAGTCACACTAGCCACCTTTCAAGTGCTTAATAGCCATGTGTCTCTAATGGGGACTGTAATGGGCAGCACAGAGAACATTTCCATCCAACACAGCAGAAAGTTCTAATGGGTACCAAAATGGACAGTGCTGCACAAAACTGTGAACCTGAAGGCACGGAATTGCGGATTGTGTTTTATTCAACTTTGTATCTCTAGCACCTAGCACAGTGTTGCCACACAGTAGTCAATAGTAACTGTTTGAGGACCTGAACCTCAGCATTTTATGGGTTAATGAGGAAATAGTGTTTCAGAGAGAGCAAGTAACTCACTCAGGGTCACACAGCTAGGACTAGATTTCAGGTCCGTGTCCTTTTTCCTTTCCAGGTTAACATTCTATGAATGCCCAGTTCTCTCCCCAAGTCACAACCCTCCCTGACCTTCCCAAGTGGCCTGACCCAATAGCTCCCTTCTCCTCGGATACTTGCTTTCTGCTCTGGTCCCTGGGGAACCTTGTCCCTGGCCAATCCACAGGAGGCCCCCCTCTCCATCCAGGTGCCCGCTCCCAGCCGTGGGTGCAGTTCCAGCGCCGGGCTGCCCGCCTGCCGGTCAGCTCTACCTACAGCCAGCTCTGGGCCTCGCTCACACCCGCCAGCACCCAGCAGGAAATGCGTGCTTTCCCTGCCTTCCTGGGCACCGAGGCCTCCAGCTCAGGTATGCTGGGTGTCAGCATGGAAGGGATGTCCTCCTCCCATCAGGACTCACCCCTCAGCCCTCGTGTCTCCTTCCCCCGCCCAGGCAATGGCTCCTGGCTGGAGCTGATGCCGCTGGCTGCTGTCAGCGTGCACCTACTAACAGGCAACGGAACAGAAGTGCCACTCTCAGGCCCCATTCACCTGTCCCTGCCCGTGCCCTCCGAGCCTCGTGCCCTTACTGCGGGCACCAGCATTCCAGCCTGGAGGTTCGACCCCAAGAGTGGTGAGTGCCTCAAGGGGTGCAGCCGCTGGAGTTTGGGGAAAGAAAGTGGGACTTAGCTGGGGCAGGGCGGGGGTGGGGAGTGGCATTGAGTTTCATGAAACTCCCGCCTCTCCAGGGCTGTGGGTACGCAACGGCACTGGTGTGATCCGGAAGGAAGGCCGGCAGCTCTACTGGACTTTCATTTCCCCCCAGCTGGGGTACTGGGCAGCTGCCATGGCTTCCCCCACCACTGGTGAGAGATGGGGGGACAGTGGGGACAGGGGGCAGTGGGGGAAGGGGAGGTTGGGAGCATAGACTCCTGAAAGACAGGAAGGGCGTCCATGCCTGGAATATTAAGCCCTTGCCTGGCACAGGACTGGTCACCATCACATCAGGCATCCAGGACATTGGCACCTACCACACCATCTTTCTGCTCACCATCCTGGCAGCGCTGGCCCTGCTGGTGCTCATTCTGCTGTGTCTGCTCATCTACTACTGCCGGTGAGTGCCTCCCAATCCCCCAACCTCCCCTCATCCCATGCGGACAGAAGCCTGCTCTGTGCCTGGTGTTGGGCTGGGCGCTTGGGCCCCAAAGATGCATAAAATACAATTCCAGTCTTCAAGGCACTGACAGGAAAGGACCGCCAGTGCACATGCACAGACCTGAGAGACTGGTGGCTGAAGAGACGTGGGGGGGGGGGAGGAGGCAGGACCCACAGGCCAGGCCCCTCCAAAGGGAGGCCTCAGGCTAGACGTGGCCCTGGTTGGCTTACGTGCTCCCCCCAGGTTCCCACAGCGCCTCCTACGAGCGAAGGACACCCACAGACACCCAAGCTCTTTCCACAGACCTCTCCCCAGGCCCACCTGGGTTCCCCAGCATTTCTCCTGAGTCTCAGGCATTCTCCCCACCCCTCCAATTATATTCAACCCTCGCCTTGCAAATATGGGGTGAGGGAGCAGCTCAGGCCCCCAACGCTTTCCTGAGGTCCTGAGGTGCCCCCCCCCCCCCCCCCCCGCCCCCCAATACCTTCCAGGAGACGCTGCCTGAAGCCGAGGCAACAGCACCGCAAGCTGCAGCTGTCCGGGCCCTCTGATGGTAACAAACGAGACCAGGCCACCTCGATGTCCCAGCTCCACCTCATTTGTGGGGGACCCTTGGAGCCCGCCTCGTCGGGAGACCCTGAGGCTCCGCCCCCAGGCCCCCTGCACTCGGCCTTCTCCAGCTCTCGGGACTTGGCCGCCTCCCGAGACGACTTCTTCCGCGCCAAGCCGCGCTCCGCCAGCCGCCCGGCAGCCGAGCCTGGGGGCGCCCGCGGGGGCGAGGGCGCGGGGCTCAAGGGCGCCCGCTCCGTCGAGGGTCCCGGCGGGCTGGAGCCAGGCCTAGAGGAGTACCGGCGGGGGGGCTCGGCGACCCCCGCCTTCCTGCAGGAGCCGCCCTCTCCGCCGCCGCCCTTCGAGCACTACCTGGGCCACAAGGGAGCAGCCGAGAGCAAGCCCCCCGACTTCCTCCTGTCGCAGTCGGTGGACCAGCTGGCGCGGCCGCCGTCGCTCAGCCAGGCCGGGCAGCTCATCTTCTGCGGCTCCATCGACCACCTCAAGGACAGCGTCTACCGCAACGTCATGCCCACCCTGGTGATTCCCGCGCACTACGTACGCCTCGGCGGCGAGGCGGGCGCAGCGGGGGCGGGCGACGAGCCAGCCCCGCCCGAGGGCACGGGCCCCGGCCCCGCGCGCCCTTTCCCCCCGCCCGACCCCCAGCGCCCGCTGATGCAGGGCCACTCGAGCGCGGGCGGCGAGGGCGGCGGGGGCGGCGGCGGCGAGGGCTGGGGGGGCGGGCGCTCGGCGCCGGTCAGTGGCTCGGTCACCATCCCGGTGCTGTTCAACGAGTCCACCATGGCGCAGCTCAACGGGGAGCTGCAGGCGCTGACCGAGAAGAAGCTGCTCGAACTGGGCGTGAAGCCTCACCCGCGCGCCTGGTTTGTGTCCCTGGACGGGCGCTCCAACTCGCAAGTGCGCCACTCCTACATCGACCTGCAGGCGGGCGGGGGCGGCCGCAGCACCGACGCCAGCCTGGACTCGGGCGTCGACGTCCACGAGGCGCGGCCTGCGCGCCGGCGGCCCCTGCGCGAGGAGCGGGAGCGGGAGCGGACCCCGTCCGCCGCCCCGCCGCCACCCCC
>NW_024420063.1:0-4544 GCF_014898765.1 Herpailurus yagouaroundi | reverse complement strand
GTACATTGTAATCCAGGCCCATCTCAAGAAACAAGAAAAATCCCAAATACAAATTCTAACAGCACACCTAAAGGAAATAGAGGGGAGCAGAAAGACAGCCTAAACCCAGCAGAAGAAGAGATATGACTTTCCAGGGGAGTCCTACCAGACGTTTAAAGCAGAGAAGATACTTATCCTTCTCAAGCTATTCCAAAAAATAGAAAGGGAAGGAAAACTTCCAGTCTCATTCTATGAAGCCAGCATTACTTTGATTCCTAAACGAGACAGAGACCCATTAGACCCATTTTAAAAAGAGACCTACAGGTCCATATCCCTGATGAATATGGATGCAAAAATTCACAAGAAAATACTAGCCAATTGAATTCAACAGCATATAAAAAGAATTATTCAGTGCTCGCTTCGGCAGCACATACACTAAAATTGGACTGATACAGGGAAAATTAGCATGGCCCCTCCGCAAAGATGACAGGCAAATTCGTGAAGCGTTCCATATTTTTAAAAATGAATAAATAAAGCACTGGCATGAGAAAAAAATAATAAAAATAAAGAAAGAAAGAAAGAAAAACTGTAAGACATTAATCAAAGAAATTAAAGAATCCACAAAAAAAAAAATGGAAAGATATTTTGTGTTAAAAAAAAATTTATTCACCGTGATCAAGTGGGATTCATTCCTGGGATGCAGGGCTGGTTCAACATTCGCAAATCTGTCAACGTGATACATCACAGTAATAAAAGATAAGAACCATATGATCCGGTCAATCGATGCAGAAAAGGCATTTGACAAAATTCAGCATCCTTTCTTAATAAAAACCCTCAAGAAAGGATAGAAGGGACACAAATATAATAAAAGCCATTCATGAAAACCCCAGCTAACATCACCCTCAATGGGGAAAAACTGAGAGCTTTTTCCCTGAGATCAGGAACACGACAGGGATGTCCACTCTCACCGCTGTAGTTTAACATAGTGTTGGAAGTTCTAGCATCAGCATTCAGACAACAAAAGGAAATCAAAGGCATCAAATTTGGCAAAGATGAAATCAGGCTTTGACTTTTTGCAGATGACATGATATTGTACATGGAAAATCCGATAGAGTCCACCAAAATTCTGCTCGAACTGATACATGAATTTAGCAAAGTTGCAGGATACAAAATCAATGTACAAAAATCAATTGTATTCTTATACACTAATAATGAAGCAACAGAAAGACAATAAACTGATCCCATTCACAATTGCACCAAGAAGCTTAAACTAACTAGGGATAAATCTAACCAAAGATGTACAAGAGCTGTATGCTGAAAACTATAGAAAGCTTATGAAGGACATTGAAGAAATGGAAAAAATTGAAGAATGGAAGAAAATTAGAAAAATTGAAAATGGAAGAAATTGAAGAATGGAAAAACATTCCATTCTCACGGATTGGAAGAATAAATATTGTCAAAATGTCAGTACTACCCAACGCTATCTACACATTCAATGCAATCCCAATCAAAATTGCACCAGCATTCTTCCCGAAGCTAGAACAAGCAATCCTAAAATTCATATGGAACCACAAAAGACCCCGTATAGCCAAAGTAACTTAGTAGAAGAAGACCAAAGCAGGAGGC
Source organism: Herpailurus yagouaroundi (assembly GCF_014898765.1). Classification (NCBI taxonomy): domain Eukaryota; kingdom Metazoa; phylum Chordata; class Mammalia; order Carnivora; family Felidae; genus Herpailurus; species Herpailurus yagouaroundi. Next base: position 2,939 of record NW_024420063.1, on the reverse strand, counting down.
ATCACAATCCCAGCCTCTACTACAAAGCTGTCATCATCAAGACAGCATGGTATTGGCACAAAACAGACACATAGACCAACGGAATAGAACTAGACCCAGAACTGGACCCACAAACGTATGGCCAACTAATCTTTGACAAAGCAGAATTTTCCAATGGAAAAATCTCTCTAACAAATGGTGCTGGGAGAACTTGGACAGCAACATGCAGAAGGTTGAAACTAGGCCACTTTCTCACACCATTCACAAAAACAAACTCAAAATGGATAAAGGACCTGAATGTGAGACAGGAAACCATCAAAACCTTAGAGGAGAAAGCAGGAAAAGACCTCTCTGACCTCAGTCATAGCAATTTCTTACTCGACACATCCCCAAAAGGCAAGGGGATTAAAAACAAAAATGAACTACCGGGACTTCATGAAGATAAAAAGCTTCAGCCCAGCAAAGGAAACAACCAACAAAACTAAAAAGCAACCAACCGAATGGGAAAAGATGTTTGCAAATGACATATCGGACAAAGGGCTAGTATCCAAAATCTCTAAAGAGCTCACCAAACTCCACACTCGAAAATCAAATAACCCAGTGAAGACATGGGCAGAAGACATGAATAGACACTTCTCTAAAGAAGACATCCGGATGGCCAACAGGCACAGGAAAAGATGCTCAACGTCGCTCCTCATCAGGGAAATATAAATCAAACCCACCCTCAGATATCACCTCCTGCCAGTCAGAGTGGCCAAAATGAACAAATCAGGAGACTATAGATGCTGGAGAGGATATGGAGAAACGGGAACCCTCTTGCTCTGTTGGTGGGAATAAAATTGGTGCAGCCACTCTGGAAAACAGTGTGGAAGTTCCTCAAAAAATTAAAAATAGACCTACCTTATGACCCAGCCGTAGCACTGCTAGAAATTTACCCAAGGGATACAGGAGTACTGATGCATAGAGGCACTTGTACCCCAATGTTTATAGCAGCACTCTCAACAATAGCCAAATTATGGAAAGAGCCTAAATTTCCATCAACTGATGAATGGATAAAGAAATTGTGGCTTATGGCAATGAGAAAGAATGAAATATGGCCCTTTGTGGCAACGTGGATGGAACTGGAGAGTCTTATGCTAAGTGAAATAAGCCATACAGAGAAAGACAGATACCCTATGTTTTCACTCTTATGTGGATCCTGAGAAACTTAACAGAAACCCATGGGGGAGGGGAAGGAAAAAAAAAAAAAAGTTAGGGTGAGAGAGAGCCAAAGCATAAGAGACTCTTAAAAACTGAGAACAAACTGAGGGTTGATGGGGGGTGGGACGGAGGGGAAGGTGGGTGATGATGGGTATTGAGGGGGGCATTTTTTCGGGATGAGCACTGGGTGTTGTATGGAAACCAATTTGACAATAAATTTCATATATTGAAAAAAAATATATAAAATAAAAGCAAAAAAAGGAAAGAACTCTGTGCATGCACCTCTAAAAATTGACGCTGCTGCCCCATGACAGACCTGTCTTTAACCGCTTTCTTCTTTCTGTCTCGTCACTTTCCCAAGTGTCCACTTTTTCTTCAACACATCTTTCTGTTTGTGTGTGCCAGTGCCCATGTGAGGATTTGCATAGCAGCATGACTCCAAATGGACAGCAAGTGCTGGCATGATTCCTCCCAGAATATGACAGCCTCTCCTTTCTAAAGCAAGAGTGATGGCAGGGGTTTCAGCCATGGCCTAAAATGGCAGATTCCAGCCTTCTCTTCTGGACTCCTCCCACCTCCTGTGGTCTGGGCCAGTCTTAATCTCTTGATGAGATCATTCACCCCATTGTACCTTGAGAGCTCAGACACGTAACTACAAAAGCCATTTCTCCAGAGGATGTGATGTCAGGCTCCATTAACAGTGGATGGGGTGTCTGGTAGGGAGTGCCCAGTCACGCCTGTATACTAAGAATTCCGGTGTACTGTATACAACTGTAAAAGCCGGCATAATATAGGCAAATGTGTGGAGCCAGTGAAGACATAGCAGGTCTTTGTCCTCTACCAGGTACGCAGGACATCACTGACCCAGGAGTGTAGGAGTGTGCTCCCTTGCTTTATGACGTGTGCTAATGCAGCCAAGACTCTGCTCAAGAAGTAGGTCTTCAGCACCTACCCCACCCCTCTAGCACCTACTTTTCCCAGTAGAGAGGGCATGGATATCATTCAGGCAGAAACACTATATCTCTGAATACCTCCACACCTTCCACACCTGCCTCTGCTGCTAGGCATGCAGAGATCTGTTGTTCAGAAAGACATAGATCATTTCCGAAGGCAAATAATTCTCCAAAGATAAAGTTCTTGCTTTGCTTACAGTTATAGTTGTGCCCCTGTATTAGATATCTGAGGAAGAAACGTGAAACAGATGTGTTTCTTTCTCATACAAGTGAAACCTGGACATGGTTAGTCTATAACAGATTATGGATTGCCCACCACCACACACAAGTGATCTCCCTGCTCTAACATCTTAGTATATGAGTTCCTTTGTCAACATCTAAAAATATCAGAATCCATACTTCACACATTATGCTATGGATAAAACCTCAAGTTCTTTCCATAAAAATTAATTGGTCTTGAATAAAGTGTCCTTTAATTATTATATAAATTTAGATAAAATGCAACCTGTACATTGAGATATTGTGTTTTAAACTGATCAAGTAATTAAAATGTTTTATTATTTTTCCCGAAAAACACTTTATCCACAAATATCCCATTTTGGCATATTTCTTACTTTGACGTTTATAAAGCACAGCACCAAAACAAACCTGTGTGTGTGAACAAAGCTCCAAGATAAACTGAGTTAGGATAGAAGGCTCACAATGGAGGTGCAAAAGTAGCAAGACCAAATCATCTACTCATTTTTTCCCAAAATTTTATTTAAATTCTCGTTAGTTAACATACAGTGCAATATTAGTTTCTGGAGT
>NW_024420062.1:0-13869 GCF_014898765.1 Herpailurus yagouaroundi | reverse complement strand
CATTTAGGCTCTTTCCATAATTTGGCTATTGTTGAGAGTGCTGCTATAAACATTGGGGTACAAGTGCCCCTATGCATCAGTACTCCAGTATCCCTTGGGTAAATTCCTAGAGCAGTGCTACTGCTGGGTCATAGGGTAGGTCTACTTTTAATTGTTTGAGGAACCTCCACACTGTTTTCCAGAGTAGCTGCACCAATTTGCATTCCCACCAACAGTGCAAGAGGGTTCCCTTTTCCCCACATCCTCACCAACATCTGTTATTTCCTGAATTGTTAACTTTAGCCATTCTGACAAGTGTGAGGTGATATCTCGTTGTGGTTTTGATTTGTATTTGCCTGATGATGAACGATGTTGAGCCATCTTTTCATGTGTCTGTTTGACACCTGGATGTCTTCTATGGAAAGGTGTCTAATGAATGCATATTTTACACACTAAGATAACCACTAAGAGAGCAGAAAAAAAGTATATGACTAAAAGGATGATTGGAGAAAAAGGAGTATTTTTTAAAATTTGATTAATCTAAAAGAAGGTAAGAGTACAAAAAAGAAAGATAACAAGTGGGAAATTAGGAAACAAATAAGATTGTAGATATAAACTCAAATAAATCAGTAATCTGTAATTGAATTAGTCCAATTAAGAGATTAATATTATCAGATTGCATTAAAAAACTCTAATGTTGATTACAAGAGTCAGACTTAAACGTTTATTTATTTTTGAGACAGAGAGACAGAGCATGTATGGGGGAGGGGCAGAGAGAGAGGGAGACACAGAATCGGAAGCAGGCTCCAGGCTCTGAGCCATCAGCCCAGAGCCCGACACGGGCCTCGAACTCACGGACCATGAGATTGTGACCTGAGCTGAAGTTGGGACACTTAACCGACTGAGCCACCCAGGCGCCCCAAGAGTCAGACTTTAAATATAAATACACAGGTAGGAAAGAAAAGATGGAAAACATACAAACTAGAACCAAGAGAAAGTCAGCGCAATTACTGTAACATGACAAAATGTTCTTGAAGACAAGAAGTATTTCTAACAATAAAGACCACTATTTTATAATGATTAAATAATCAATTCACCAGGGACATATAGCAATTCTTAATTCATATGCACACAATAATGTAGCTACAAATATACTTTAAAAATGTGCAAGAGTAGGAGACTTTAATATATCTCCCTCAATAACTGATTAAAGAAATAGACAAAAAAACTCAGCAAAATTTGACAGACTATATACATGTTTATACACACACACACACGAATTTATATATATGTGTGTGTGTGTATATATATATATATATATATATATATATATATATGATATACATAAATACATACAACCCTGCCCCAAGAATGTCAGGATATATATTATTTTCAAGAACAGTACAACATTAATGTAACATTTATCAAAATAAAACACATGTTGATGCTGTTGATCCATAAAGCAAATCTCAACAAATGTAAAGAATTTGGATCTTTCAGAGAATCTTCTATGGCCACAAAGAAATTAAGCAGAATACAACAATAACAAAACTAGAAAATCTCCATATTCTTAAAAATTAAGGAAGGAGCACCTGGTTAAGCATCCGACTTTGGCTCAGGTCATGATCTCACAGTTCGTGAGTTTATGCCCCGCATTGGGCTCTGTGCTGGCAGTTCAGGGTCTGGAGCCTGCTTAGGATTCTGTGTCCCCCTCTGTCTCTGCCCCTCCCCTGCTTGCACACTGTCTCTGTCTCTCTCTGAAAAATAAATAAAACATTAAAAAAATTTTTTTTAATTAAGGAATAGACTTCTGCATATATATATATATATATATATATAGAGAGAGAGAGAGAGAGAGAGAGAGAGAGAGAGAGAGGAAGTCCAAGGAACCAATAATAGAAATGAAAAGGAGGACACCACACCACAGATCATACAGACATTGAAAAGGATAATGAGAGGATTTTATGAAAAACCTTACATCAATAAATTTGAAAATTTAGATGTAGACAAATTTCTACAAAAGCTTAGCTCAGCAAAAAGAAAGGAAAAGTCTGAATTTTCTTGTATTTTTCAATATATTAAGCTTGTAATTTAAAACCTTCACACAAAGAAATCTCTAGGCTTATATAACATCACCAGAGACCAGGAAGAATCATCAATCTCAACCTTGCACAAACTCTTCTAACAGTTAGAAAGAGAGAAAACACTTCTCAATTCATTTTATGGGGTCACTATAAAGAAAAATCTAATTGGGCATCCAAAGTTAGGAAAATCATAAGATAACTTCTATTGAGCATGGATGCAAAATTCCTAAGCAAAACATCAGCAAACCTAACACAGCAATTGTAAGAAGGATAACACACATCATGACTCTAGGGAGTATTCCAGAAATATGTGGTTAGAACCAGCCCCCCTTGTCTTGAGCCTCCCAGCTGGTCAGAACCAGGAGAACTGCACTAATGACAGCCGAAAGGGGCCTCCTGTGTCTGAAATCATGGAGAGGGGTGTGTGTTAGGTTTGAAGGCTTGGCTGGGAATTCAGAATCATGCAACCTGCTCATATCACACATCAGGAAAATAAATAACAAAGAGATTAACTGAACTGAGCTAATCAGAGTCTTATCCCTAAGACTGACTGGACTCCACTTTTCTATCTCCAGGCCCTTGATCCCTCACCACACAAAGAAGATCAACAGTATTTGGTAGAAATGCAGACACTCAGGCACCATCTCAGGCCAACTAAATCAGGAACTATTTTTAAACAAGATCCCCAGAAAATTCCCTGCACATGAGTATGAAAAGCATGGCTCTACACCACATTATTTAACTCTTGCAATCCAGTAAAGCAGATCTAGAGACTAACTTCCCAGGTCCCAATCTTGACTACCTCACTTACTAGACCCTTCCCATCTCTTGGTTTCCATCTGTAAAAATCATCACAATACCTATCTCATAGAGTTCTTTTGAGGGTACTCAATAATTAAAAATTATTAAGTATTATTCTAAAAACAAAAAGAAATACGTGCTTAGTTCAACTTCTGAAAATCAATCCGTGTAATTTTCCACAATAACAATAAAAAAGAATCATAAAAGCAGTTCAATAAATGCATTAAAATATTTGATAAAAGAAAACACTAAAGCAAACATAATTTCTATTGGTGAATTATTGAAAGCTTTTACTCTAAGATTAGAAATAACAAAAAGATGTTCTTATCACTACTTCTATTCAACATTTATCCTTTCCTCCTTCCCTCCTGCCCACTTCTTTTTTTTTTTTTTTTTTTTTTTTTTTTGCCCTTTGGTCAAGTACATATGGTTTAACTTACATTAGTTAAATGTGCATATTAGGAGACTCTACAATATTTGAACATGGAGCAAAATCCTCTTCTCAAGGACATTCTGACAGTTTTTCAGATGGGTAAAATATAGTATTACTGAAAAAGTTATCTGTTCTATCTCTTAAGCACAATTACTCTAATTCCATATAAATGTTTTTTTCATTTGATTTGGGAGACACTAAATGCTAAGTGTGACCTTGGGCAAGACACTTCATTACATTTCCTGGCTCACAGAGTTGCCATTGCTTGAAATGGGGCCTAGCAAAGTTAAGTATTATATACATACTTATTAAATAAATAAGTAAATAAAACTACTGATCTTTCTGCTGCAAATACTTTTAAGCATGTACCTTGAGAAGAAAACATTCATAATAAAAATTAAAAGACTCCATGGCTTCCTTTATTTATAGGAGTGTCTCTGCTACTTTATGTGATAACAAATCCAATTCAATAAGATTACCTTCAAAACACTGTACTCTTCATTCATATTTGAGCAAATACCTTTAGCTGCTTTAGCACTCCCCTCTGAAGCTTGTTTCTAAGAATAAGGCCTTAAAAAAGCTCCAAGGCATTCATCTGGTCCATGCCCTCAAGCTCTGGTGACAAAGGCTTTTTTCCAGTTTCAACACAATTGGATGTCCCGTTGAATTAACTGTCCCTGCCAGTCATCCCCGCATGGAACCGTAAGGCAGCACTCATCTTATTTGTAAGGCACCACCCACCAGGTCCTTCAAAGTACTGGGAAAATCCATGATAAATAATAAAACACACAAACAGAAAAGGCCAAAACTAGCTCTCAACAATATACCTTTCTTGCTGATCTGAATAGGAAAGAAGGGAAGAAAGCATCTTATAGTATATACCCCTACCACATTATTATAGAAAATTGCATTAAAAACTTGGATGTAGTGTCACCAAAATTGATGACTTACATTTTATAAATACAAAGCAAATAAAATTGTTCTAAAATAGCTTAGTGCCTAGATAGCATTCTATGTTTGTTTATGACTGTGTTCCCTCATATTTTGCTTATTCTACCTTTGTGCTTTGGACTGGATTGTATCCCCACCCCCAAATTCATATATTGAAGCCCTAACCCCTAGTGTAATGGTATTCGGAGATGGTACCTTTGGCAAGTAAGGCCTTAAGTTTAGATAAGGCCATGAAGGTGGGACCCTCCATTTGGTGCGATTAGTGCCCCATAAGAAGATACCAGAGAGACAGTGTGCTCGTGATCTCTTTCTCTCTAGCTCTTGCTTACGCTTGCTTGCTCACTCTCACTTGCTCTCTACCTTCCATTTGAGGATAAGGTTCGAGGTGATCATCTTCAAGCCAGAAGAGAGTCCTCATGAGACCCTGGCCATACCAGCACTCTAATTTTGGATTTCTAGCCTCCAGAACTATGATAAAATAATTTTTTGCTGTTTAAGCTGCCTAGTCTATGGTATTTTGTATGGCAGCCTAAGCTGACTAAGACACTATATACTATATTTTGGTGGTTCAAAACATTGCCTTTTAAGTCTTAGCTCATTTGTTTCCAAGGGAAAGTCATCTCAACTTTTTTCAGATTAAGTCTGTTTATCTGTTTAACACTGAAAATGTTTGTTCTGTCTTTTACACAGACTTTTTAGAGGAAAATGATATACATGAAAACTCTTATGAAAATTGAATAGAACATTTTCTAAAGCTATTTCCACCTCAGAACAAATGCAAATAGGAATAATGTTAATTTTTTTTATTTTTGAAATTTCATCAGCATTCTTTGCATTTACTGTGACATTATGTGTCTCATCTATATAATTTTTAATAGACATTTTATACATAACCCAAATAATCTTAGAACACATGCATTGCAAATCCTGAAAAGGGACACTTCCACAGATTTCCTTCAAGTTGTTAGACCATTTGCCCTGTATGTCAAGTGGCAGGACCACAGTTCTCCCTCTTTTGTCTTTCTGGGAGAGCTGGCATGCCATCCTCACAGACTGTGAGGCTCCACTGCTCAACTCTTCCTGTTCTTGCTGTGTTCTATGTATTATTTCCAATCTAACTTGTGGCAACTTAATATGGATACTAATGTCATACTAAAATCACTGTTACGTGTTGAACTGTGTCCTTCTCAAATTTGTATAATTAGGGGCACCTGCGTGGCTCAGTTGGTTGAGCGTCCAACTTCGGCTCAGGTCATGATCTCATAGTTTGTGGGTTCAAGCCCCGCATCGGGCTCTGTGCTGACAGCTCAGAGCCTGAAGCCTGCTTGGGATTCTGTGTCTCCCTCTCTCTCTGCCCCTCCCCTGTTCATGCTCTGTGTCTCTGTCAAAAATAAAAAACATTAAAAAAATTTTTTTTAATTGTATATTGAGGTCCTAACCCTCAGCACCTCAGAATGTAACTGTATTTGGACACAGGGTCGTTAAAGAGCTAATTAAATTAAAATAAGGCCATATCGGTGGGCCTTAATCCAATATGACTGCTGTCCTTATAAAAAGTGGAAATTAGGACACAGACATTGCACGCACAAAAACAAAAGACCATGTGAAGGCACAGGGAGAAGATGAACATCTGCAAGCCAAGAAGAGAGGTCTCAGGAAAAGCCAAGCCTGTGTACATCTCAATCTTAGACTTCCAGCCTTCAGAATCGTGAGGAAATTAACTTTGGTCGTTTAAACCAACCAGTCTGTGTTGTGTTGTGTTGTGTTGTGTTTGGTTTTGTTTGTTTTTGTTATGGCAGCCACAGCAAACTAATATAGTGACCTTTAATACAGTCCTGACCCAAGCTTGGTCTTGAGTGTCCCCTCTACCACTCTTCCTTCTCCACTTCTGTTGATCAACACCCCCATCCCCAATATTACATTGTCTGATCCCTATCCAGCCCTCTTTCCTTAATGCCCAGCATTTTCTGGGGGCCTCTAGAAATCTAATTCCCTCTATGTCACCTAGCACATTCCATAAGATGTATAACGGCTTTCAAAAGGCAGTCATAAGGGAGTTGGAGCCAGGGAGGTCTCAAGAGCAGCTTCACAATTTATCCTAACCTACAGCTTCTTCCTAACCTTCAGAACCTCTGTTAAGGAGAAAAAATTTTCTTTACTTTTTAAGATTATTCTGCCTTGTCTAAGAATTAAATTGATATGAGAGATTAACAGGATAAAATCAAACAAAAGTTTAATAATATGTATACTTCCTGGGGCACCTAAGTGGCTCAGTCGGTTAAGTGTCTAACGTCAGCTCAGGTCATGATCTCATGGTCCATGAGTTCAAGCCTCACGTTGGGCTCTGAGCTGACAGCTCGGAGCCTGGAGCCTCCTTCAGATTCTGTCTCTCCCTCTCTCTGTGCCCCATCCCCTACTCAGTCTGTCTTTCCCTCTCTCTCAAAAATAAATAAACATTAAAAATTTTTTTCAAAAATAATATGTATACCTCCTGTATACATAGAAGAGACTCAGGAAAACTAAATAACTCTCCAAAATGGCCTAAGCCATCACCTTAAATACCATCTTCAAATAAAGACAAATATTGGAGGTAGGGAGAAGTTGTGGGAGGTTACTAGGAAAAGCATAGTAAACAAAGATAAGATTATTACACAGATTTAAATACATGCCTTCTCCACTGGTAACAGTTTCTAGAGATATAGAGTCAACCCCCACTTTCTAGTGCAGCCAGAAAGACACTCTAACAAGTGGAGATTTCTCTTATACATGCAAATGTCTCGTACAAAAGGGTAATTTTTGTTAGTATTCAGAGCTTCTCTTGTGTCTGCAGTTTCTTAAAAATAAGCAGCTTAAATTAATCAATATTCCAGAACTTCTGGGAAGATGGTAAAGCAGGAGGATCCTGAGCTCACCTCATCTTACAGACCCACCAAAATAACAGCCATATTAGTGTACCTCTGAAAACTACCCAAAGACCTGCAGAACAGACTTTATACATTAATTGTAAAGAGGGGCAAGGATGCAGTTGGGACCCAAACACCAGTTGAGACTATCCTCAAATGGGATGGACACCACAGGCACAGGATTAGACCCCACACCAGGCACCCCAAACATAGGAGACCCATACTAAGATAACATAACATTTTTATTTCGAAAACCAGTGGGACTGAACTTTGTGAGTTTTTACAATCAGTGGGGATTGACTCTGGGTACTTTAAAAATCAGTGAGCTTAGCTCTGGAGAGCCAGTAAGCAATAAGAAACTGGGTCCCCACCTTTAAAGAGCAAGCAAAACAAAAACAATGGGCCAGATACAGCATAGAAGCAGCAGTTTGAAATGTGGTTGAGATATAGAACATTTATTTACTAATCTCAGAATGTGTGATGAAGGGGCAGGGATCTGAGAGAGATTTCTCCAACAGCACAAGTGCTGGTGGTGGGAAACCATTTCCCACCCCTCCTGAAGCCCATATACCAAGACACTTGAAGTAATCAGTGGGAAAACTGTCTACTTATCTTGTTATCTATCACCGCCTGTTCTGCCCCCATGCTCTCCTATGGTTCCACCCCTCCAACATGACCTACTCTGTAGGCATCACTTCAAAGTGGCTCCTGCCATGACAAACCTTGCTAGCAATCCCAGCAGGGATCAGTGCCACTCCAAAGTGACTCTTGCTTTGGGGAAAGGGGAAGATAACTATATAAATCAGTGTACCCACAGTCTCAGTAACCTCAGTAGCCAAACATCATAGCTGGCAGCACAGAGAGACTGTCTTACCAACCAGTGTCATTCAGCGCTGGCAGACAGGCTGGGAGCAGGGAGCTGGTCTGACTGCTGGCCCCATCCACCAATGAAAATTTCTCACATGGCAGCACAGGAAAAGAACCCCTGCATTTCAATGTGACTGCACCATTGGCCAATGGGCTCAGGGCAGGCATCTGGTCTGACTGCTGACATCACCCAATTACAAGCCCCAGAAAGGCCCCTTAACAGCACAGGGAACAAACTCTGCTCATTATGCCCACAACAGGCAAAGTGGGCCATTGCAGCCTACTGGATTGAAGGCAAACATGGCTCAGGCACAAAGGTAGGACACGTACAACCTACAGTAGAGACATCCCTGAAATGCCTGGTTCTGAGGTAAAGAGGAAATTGCACGACAGGGTACCACAGGACTTCTTCACAGGGCCACTACACTCATAGATGACTTTCCTAATACATAGAAAAAAAGAGAGTTAGACAAAATGAGGAGACAGCAGAATATGTCCCAAATGAAATAATAGGATGAAACCACAGCAAAAGAGCTAAATAAAACAGAGGTAACCAATATGCCTCATAAAGAACTCAAAGCAATGATCATAAAGTTATCTCCTCACTGGAATTGAGAAGGAAGTCCTTTAACAAAAATAGATATAGAAAATATAAAAAAGAACCAGTCAGAGATGAAGAACTCAGTAACTAAAATTTTAAAGATACACTGGAGGGAATCAATAGCAGATTAGAGGAGGCAGAAGGACAGATGTAGATTAGTGATCTGACAGACAGGATAATGGGAAGCCAACAAGCTAAACAGCAAAGAGAGAAAAGAATAATAAAAGCTTAATATAGGTTAAAGGAATTCAGCAACTTCATCAAGTGTAATAACATTCACATTATAGGGATTCCATTATATGGATAAGGAAAAGAGAGAGAAGGGGGAAGAAATTTATTTGAATAAATAATAGCAGAAATGTCCCTAATCTAGCAAAGGAAACAGATATGCAGATCTAGGAGGCACAGAGAGCCCTGAACAAAATAAACAGAAAGAGGTGAACACCAAGACACATAATAGTTAAAATGACAAAGAGTAATGATAACGAGAGAATTTTAAAGGCATCAATAGAAAACAGTTACATACTAGGGACACCCCATAAGGCTCTAAGCTTATTTTTCAGCAGAAACTTTGCAGGCCAAAAGTTAGTGGTATGATGCATTTAAAGTTCTGAAAGGAAAAAAAAAAACACGACCAAGAATACTCTACCCCACAAGACTATCATTCAGAATGAGACAGATAAAGAGTTTCTCAGACAAAACAAGACAAACCAACTAACTAACTAAAGGAGTTCATTATCACTAAATCAGCCTCACAGGAAATGTTAAAGAAAATTCTTTGAGTGGAAAGGAAAGACCATAATTAGAATTAAGAAAATTATGAAAAAAAAAAAACAACATTTCACAGGTAAATGCAAACATATAATAAAAGTAGTGGATTAATCACTTATAAAACCACTATGAAGGTTAAAGCACATAAGTAGCAAAATTAATTTTATCCACAGAAATCAGTCAAGATGTTTTATATTAATTTAATGGTAACCACAAACCAAAAACCTGTAATAGATACACACAAAAAAAAAAAGAAAGAAAGAAAAAAATCCAAGAATAACACTAATAAAACTTATCAAGCTACAAGGAAGAGAGCAAAACAAGAAGAACAGAGAACTATGAAAACAACTATAAAACAAGTAATAAAATGGTAATAAGTACATACCTATCAACAATTACTTTAAATGTAACTGGACTAAATGCTCCAAACTAAAGACACAGGGTGACTGACTGGATAAAACAGCAAGACCCATCTATATGCTATATCTTGTAGGTTGTCTACAAGAGACTCATTTCAGCCTAAAGACACATGCAGATTGAAAATGAGGAAACAGAAAAGCACTTATCATGCAAATGGAAGTGAAAAGAAAGCTGGAGTAGCCAATACTTGTATTGGAAAAAATAGACTTTAAAACAAAGACTGTAGGGGTACCTGGGTAGCTCAGTAAGTTAAGAGTGCAATTCTTGATTTTGGCTCAGGTCATGATCTCTCAGTTCGTGAGACTGATCCCCACATTGGGCTCTGCACTGATAGCATGGAGCCTGCTTGAGATTCTCTCTCTCCCTCTCTTTCTGCCCCTCCCCTATTCTCTCTCTCAAAATAAATAAATAAATTTAAAAAAAAACACAGACTGTAACAAGAGACAAAGAGGGACACTACATGATAAAGAAAAAAATCCAACAAGAGCCTATAACAACTGTAAATATCAGTGCACCCAACATGGAGCACCTAAATACATAAAGCAACTATTAACAGACATAAAGGAAGAAACTGACAGTAACACAATAATAGTAAGGGAGTTTAGCACCCCACTTACATCAATGGATGGATCACCCAGACAGAAAATCAACAAATAAGTAGTGGTTCTGAATGACACATTAGATCAGATGTATCTAACAAATATATTCAGAACTTCCCATTGAAAAACAGTGGAACACACATTCTTTTCAAGTACACATGAAACATTATCTGTATAGATCATGTTAGGCCACAAAACAAATCTCAATAAATTAAAAAACAGTGAAATCATATCATGCATCTTTTCCAAACACAATGCTATGAAGCTTGAAATAAATTACAAGAAAAAATCTGGAAAGAACACATATATATGGAGTTTAAATAACATGTTACTAAGCAATGAATGGGACAAGCAAAAAAACAAAGAGGAAATCCAAAACTACATGGAGACAAGTGAAAATGAAAATGCAACAGTCCAAAATCTTTGGGATGCAGCAAGAGCTGTTCTAAGAAGGAAGATTATAGTCATACAGGCCACTCAAGAAACAAGAAAAATCTCAAATAAACAACCTAACCTTACACTTAAATAAGCTATAAAAAGAAAAACAAACAAAGCCAGTAGAAGAAAAGAAATAAAAAAGATTGGAGCAAATCTAAGTAAAATAGAAACTAAAAACAAAACAATAAAACAGATCAATGAAACAGGAGCTGGTTCTTTGAAAAGATCAACAAAATTGATAAGCCTTTTAGCCCAACTCATCAAGAAAACGAAAAAAAAAAAAAAAAGAGAGAGAGAGAGAGAGGACTCAAATAAACGCAGAATGAAGGAGGGGATACAAGAATCAACACTACAGAAATACAAAGGATTATAAGAGAACATTATGAAAAAGTATATGCCAACAAATTGGACAACCTAGAAGAAATGGATAAATTCCTAGAAACATAACTTTCCAAAACTGAATCAGGAAAAAATAGAAAATTTGAACAGACCAAATACTAGCAATGAAATCAGTAATCAAAAAACTCCCAATAAAAATACTGGATCAGATGGCTTCACAGGTGAATTCTAGCACACATTTAAAGAAGAGTTAATACCTATTCTTCTCAAACTATTCCAAAAAAATAGAAGAGGATGGAAAGCTTCCCAATCACTCTAGGAGGCCAACACTACCCTGATACCAAAGCCAGATAAAGACACTACAAAAAAGAAAACTACAAGCCAATACCTGTAATGAACACAAATGCAAAAACCCTCAACAAAATATTGGCAAATCAAACACAACAATACATTTAAAATATCATTCACCACAGTCAAAGAGGATTTATGCCAGGGATACAAGAGTGGTTCAATATTCACAAATCAATCAACATGATGCATAACAATAAAAAGAAAAAACTTTTAAAAATATGATCATCTCAATAGATACAGAAAAAGCATTTGACAAAGTACAAATCCATTCATGATGAAAACCTTCAACAAAGAAGGCTAGAGCCAACATACCTCAACATGATAAAGGTCATATATGAAAAGCCCACAGCTAATATCATCCTCAATAGTGAAAAACTAAGAGCTTTTCCTCTAAGATCAAAAACAAGACATGGATGTCCACTCTCTCCACTTCTATTCAACATAGCACAGGATGTCCAAGCCACAGCAATCAGATGACATAAAGAAATAAAAGGCACCCAAATTAGTAAGGGAAAAATAAAACTTTCACTCTTTGCAGATGACATGATAGTCTACAGACTCCACCAAAAAACTACTAGAACTCATAAATGAATTCAGTAATGTTGCAGGATACAAAATTAATATACAGAAATCTGTTGCATTTCTTTACACTAATAATGAAACAGCAGAAATGAAATTAAGAAAAAAAAATCCCACTTATAATTGCACCAAAATAATGAAATACCAATGAATAAACTTAAGCATGGAGGTGAAAGACCTGTACTCTGAAAATTATAAGACACTGCTGAAAGAAACTGAAGATCACAAAAACAAATGGAAAGATCTTCCATGCTCATGGATTGGAACATTCAGTATTGTTAAAATGTCCATACTACCCAAAGCAATCTACAGGTTTAATGCAATTCTTATCAAAATACCAACATTTTTCACAGACCTAGAACAGAGCACTACAATCTGTTAAACCATAAAAGACTCTCAATAGCCAAAGCAATTTTAAGGAAGAACAACAAAACTAAAGCTATCACAATCCAAGATTTCCAGATATACAACAATGTTGTAGTTATCAAAACAGTATGATACTGGCACAAAAACAGACACATAGATTAATGGAACAGAATAGAGAGCCCAGGAAAACCCCATGTATATATGGTCAATTTATCTACAACAATAGAGGCAAGAATTACAATGAGACAAAGATAGTCTCTTCAGCAAATGGTGCTGGAAAAACTGGTCAGCTATATGCAAAAAACAAAAATGAAACTGAACCACTTTCTTACACCATCCACAAAAGTACACTCAAAATGGATTAAAGACCTAACTGTGATATCTGAATTCATAAAACTCCTAGAAAAAAACATATGCAGCAACTTCTTTGACACTGCGCATAGAAACATTTATATAAATGTCTTCTCAGGCAAAGGAAACAAAAGCAAAATTAAATTATTGGGATTATATTAAATAGGAAACCTCTGCAGGGGCACCTAGGTGGCTCAGTCGGTTCAGCACCTCATTCTTGATTTTGGCTCAGGTCATGATCCCAGGGTCATGGGATAGAACCCTACATTGGGCTCTGCACAAGTGTGGAGCTTTGTTGGAATTCTCTCTTTCCACGTGCCCCTCTCCCCTGCTCACTCTTTCTAAAATTGTGGTTTATATACATAATGGAATACTACATGACAATGAGAAAGAATGAAATATGGCGTTTTGTAGCAACGTGGATGGAACTGGAGAGTGCTATGCTAAGTGAAATAAGCCATACAGAGAAAGAAAGATACCATATGGTTTCACTCTTATGTGGATCCTGAGAAACTTAACAGAAACACATGGGGGAGGGGAAGGAAAAAAAAAAAGAGGTTAGAGTGGAAGAGAGCCAAAGCATAAGAGACTCTTAAAAACTGAGAACAGGGGCGCCTGGGTGGCACAGTCGGTTAAGCGTCCGACTTCAGCCAGGTCACGATCTCGCGGCTCCGTGAGTTCGAGCCCCGCGTCGGGCTCTGGGCTGACGGCTCAGAGCCTGGAGCCTGTATCCGATTCTGTGTCTCCCTCTCTCTCTGCCCCTCCCCCGTTCATGCTCTGTCTCTCTCTGTCCCAAAAAATAAATAAACGTTGAAAAAAAAAATCTAAAAAAAAAAAAACACTGAGAACATGATGGGTATTGAGGAGGGCACTTTTTGGGATGAGCACTGGGTGTTGTATGGAAACCAATTTGACAATAAACTTCATACATTGAAAAAAAAAGACTAAGAGAAATATCAACAAAAGGCAACCCATTAACATTTTGGTATGTGTCTCATTTTTTTCCACATACTTTAAATCATTATTTGCATTTTTT
>NW_024420061.1:0-6391 GCF_014898765.1 Herpailurus yagouaroundi | reverse complement strand
TATTATAATATAATATTTATATATTATATTAGATATATATATAGATAAATATATATATATTTATTAGACATTTATTAGACAATCAGCCTCAAATTTATCTTTAAATTAGAAGTAATGTAGATATTGCCATTTTCACGAAATATGGCTGTATTTCACCAAGGCCCCATTCTTCTAAAAATCCCTCTTTCCCTTTTAAATTTTAGGGTTCTGTAGCGTAGCGTCTAGTGATCCAAAGCTGGGCTCTAAGTTGTTTCATGTCAAGGAAAATGAAAACATTGCATGACAATGAAAAACTGCAGAGAAGGTTTAAGGGCCCAGAATGTCTCCACCTTTTTCTCTGTCAATTTTGGGTTTGCATTTTTAATACTCCTAGGAAGAAGATCCACATTAAAAATAGGGCACCTTTTTTCACCTCTGTTGTTTGCAGTCATCAACATATTTTCCTCCCTGAATTATTAACTTTTCCACATGCCTGTCAATTTTTAGAAAAAGACCAAGAACTTGTAAAATCACACGTCAGAATTTGTGATTCAGAGAGAGAACAAATGCATCCAGCTCCCAGAATAACCTCAGAACTGACCCAGTTGAGTCTCGAATAAGCTTTCTAGGAACATGGTTGCTTCACAGCAGCTTTCTATGAATTTCCTCAAACAAAACTTAAGGGTCAAGCATCTCTTAAGATATTCAAAGTCTAAAACTGCGCATCTTTTCATCATTTTTTTTGAGTGGGGGGAATATCATGATACAAATCCTTAAAACTTATTCAAATAAGGACAAGGTTTCCTATGAAATAAACATTGCAAGAAACTTATAGGAAGCTGACTCTTTTCTATTAAGTTAATTTTAAATAATTGCATTAGAAGAAAGAGTTTAGGAGATTGAACACAAAGTCAAGTGTACTCTACCCCTTTGGGTCATTCTAGACTAGCCTAAACAAACTAGACCAGCATTCACTCACTTATGGGATGGCAAAAGGTACCCGCCACTCTCTCCCTACCCTCCACCACCCCCACCTGTGATTTTTAGAGACCTTAGACCCAAGCATTGGGTCCTGGCCCGGGGGGACAGGCACTATAAAGTCTGTAGCTTCTAACTGTGATCTACCAGGGCAGCCAGAAAGGAGGTCAGTTTATATTCAGTTGGGTTTTCTGTTGCTTCTTAGAGTCCCACAGTGACAATTTTCAGAGGTCAGAGTGAAATGCTATTACCCTAGAAGAGTTAAATGAGTTGTGAATATTTTATGAATACGAACTGGCCAGATAATTAAAGGAGACTGGAAGAGTTGAAGCTCACATGCAAGTAAGCTATTCTGAGTCCGTTGTTTGTGGCTGCTGAGAATTACAATCTATTCTAGCCTATTCCAGTGAAAGGATATGGGTATGAATGTATTTCCAGAGATAAAAAGATGGGAGTCCAAAACATAGAGGACCATTTTTCTAAGACCAAGTGTAGCAAAGAAAAGGAAATCGCGATGTACTCAGTGTCAAAACAAACACAATCTGCTGTTTTAGGGGGAGTAACCTGTTGACACAGGGTGAAGGGGTGCTTTCCCACATGAGAACCACACCGTATTGGCAAGCTTTTTCAGGGACCCAGGCTGCAGTGAGGCGTGTTCTTCCTTGAACCTTTCATTGCGCCACTCTGACTTGCTACCAAAGGTTGCCTGAGCATGTCTATTCTAGTGAGTTCTATGCATCAGTAAGGCCTGAGACTATAGAAAGAGAAAAAAAAAAAAAAAATCACGGATACGGGTTGTTTTAGAAAAGTGGAGAAGGGGGGAAGTTATAAGTCCTAGGATAACTTTAATACTCTGAGTCAGATACACCTGAAGTTTCCATACGTGTTGCAGGTTCAATTTATGTGGTGACACACACACCTTCTTCTTTCTTTGTTTACTCGTTCAGATTCTCCTCTTGATTCTCTCTCCCACTTGGCAATTTCTTCAGCTGGATTTCAGTGCTGTGGTTTTAAAGCCGGCTGCTCTGACCTCGGCCGATTGGTTTAGTCATGATGGTTTCCTAGACGAGGACTACACCCAGTAGAGTAACAGGTAAGATATTTCCAGGATAAACAACATTGTAGTGGAAAACACTAACTGGAGTGAATGGGCCCCGGCTTCTTGAATTTGGAACTCTACTCGGTTCAAATTCACCAAGTGGGTATTATCTTTCCACCGCATTTGACCCCAGGAGGTCCCATAGTTATAGTTCAGAGAAAGCTGAACACAGTAATGAATATTCCCATTATAATCCAAGTGGGTCAGCTGCAGAGTCTGGGGGACAGGAGGCAGGAGGAAGAAGTCTCTGCTTCACATAAATGTTCTGAAATTCAAGATCTTTCCACCTTGCGGAGGGGTTGGGAAATGACAGTCCACAGGTCAAATCCGGCCCAATTCTGGAAGCTAAGCTAGATTTTTACATTTTTAAAGGGTTAGAGAAGCGACGGCAGCAATAGAGACCTTATGTACCCGAGAAGCCTTAAGATATTCATCTCCTGCTTTACGGAAAAATTCGCTGACTCCTGATGTGAGCCTGCAAATTCCCTGGAGCTCGCAAAAAGGTTCCCGGGGGCCCCCCCCCCCCCCCCCCGTAAGCAATCACTAGTGAGAAAAGAAGGTGGCTGCCGAGGATGTGGGGGAAGGTGTCAGAGCCAGGCCAGAGAAGGTATATGCTCCTGGTGTCTGCGTTCCATGGAACAGAACAAGATCACATGGTCTGCGGTTACCTGCAGGGGAGGGTCAGAAATACAGCCCAGCTCTGGGCCTAGAAGGAAAAGGAATCTGGTTGCTGAAAATGCAGGTGTTACAAGGTGCACAAGGTAAACGAATGAAATAGGCAGTTGTTAAAGCGCTGGGGAGAAGGCCAGAACACTTCAGACTGAGGTTATCACGGTGATTTCCCAGGAGAGGTCAAACTATGCTGGTTGGTCATCAAGAGGGTGGAAAAGGCAGGTAACTGGAATGAGATCATCAAAAGCACAAAGGTGGAAAGCATAGGCTTGCCCAGGGAATCATATTTAACAGGGGAAGAGGCCCACAGGGAAGTTCTGACAAATATTCTTAGATTGTGCTCAGCTGGTAAAAGGCCTTGAGGGTCAGACAGGCAATACGTGTGGATGATAACTCTTCAAAATCATTCAACCAGGGATTCTTTTCTCTGGGTTTTTATGCTATTTTTTTTTTTTTTTTTTTTTTTTTAGGTTTTGCTCCCTGGCAGCCTTGTCTCCAAGTCTGGAAATTTCTGCATGTTGAGTTTCTTCATAGTTCTCTCTGGGCAGAGGCTACCTTCAGGAGATAGGAGTGTTAGAATTTCGAGATATGAAATTGAAATGAGAAAAATGGACTCATCTCTTTGGAAAAAAAAATCAAATTCGTAAATCATACATTTACAAGAGTATGGGATAACATTTAAACTCAGTCTAATGAAGGGCGCCTGGGTGGCGCAGTCGGTTAAGCGTCCGACTTCAGCCAGGTCACGATCTCACGGTCCGTGAGTTCGAGCCCCGCGTCGGGCTCTGGGCTGATGGCTCAGAGCCTGGAGCCTGTTTCCGATTCTGTGTCTCCCTCTCTCTCTGCCCCTCCCCCGTTCATGCTCTGTCTCTCTCTGTCCCAAAAATAAATAAACGTTGAAAAAAAAAATTAAAAAATAAACTCAGTCTAAAGAATAATAGTGATCACACAGGCACCCACTACCAGCATAGGTAATAATAGAACATTGCCAGTATTTTTTTAAGTTTATTTATTTATTTTGAGACAGAGAGAGGGAGAGAGCACAAGCAAGGGAGGGGGAGAGAGAGAGAATCCCAAGCAAGCCCCGTGCTGTCAGCATGGAGCCCAATGCAGGCCTCGAACTCACAAACCGTGAGACCATGACCTGAGCCAAAATCAAGAGTCAGTCACGTAACCACCAAGCCACCCCTCTATTGAGGTTTACAAACAACCATCTGATCTTTTCCTACAGAAAGAGATATGAAAATAGTTCTGAGAGAGGCAGAACATTTTACTTCTCCAACATTTCTTTACGTTTCTTTTCCTTTTTCCATTTCATGGGTAGGTTTCAATTCTGAATAATTAGCATGTGTTTGCCTCATGAGAACAACCTGAGTTGCAAAACCTCATTCTTAAGCTTCTCTGCTTAAAGCAATGAGTTCCATAAATTATACATCTGTTACTTGATATGCATTTTCCAATAGGTAGTCTAAAGCCATCCCACATGAATGCTCATTTTCACATTAAAGATAGAAGATGCCTGGGAGCCTGATTTTCTAGAAGTTTTTTTTTTTTTTTGGTCCCCTCTTTTTAATTCCTTTTTTTTCCCCCAAGAGGAAAATACTCTTCTTTTGAAAATCTTATTTATTTCTGATGAGAAGCTTTATTTCTATCTTCAGAAACATCATTTTAGATTTGTGTAATCAGTTCAGCAAACTGCTTCTGAAAGTGATAAATAACTATCAAATTAAACTTGCAATTAAAGTTTACTAAAAATATAGGTTACTGTAATTTTGTTGGTGATAGAAGGACAGAAGTAGAAATGATTAATGATGATTACTAATTATGCAGCTGTGTTCAGAGCATAGAAGTCTATAGAACCACGGGTTTAACGCTAAATAAGGGCTTCCTCCTAAGAAAAACCTTTGTAGACAGGATCTAAATGCAACTCATTTTAGTCAGTACTTACACACCCCCAGCTCCTCCTATGGCTGAGCTTGACCAAAAAAACCCAGAAAAATCGAGTGCTACAGTGACCATCTCAGCTCTCCTTCCTTTTGTTGTTGCTTTTGTGTTGACTATTAGGTCTGAGTTTAACACACTGCCATCGATGTGAGAAATTATTAGGTATTAGTAACGGTGAAAATACGATCGTCTTGCAAAAACTCTGACTTCTCTCTTTCCTGAATCTTGGGTGACCTGTCCGGTATTTCAAATGAAAAATGGCTTATGGATGAGGCTAATGGAAATCTCTATAGAAGCAAATCACTACATAGTTAACTTATAAACCAAAGACCCGCAGTCTGATCACTTCATCTGTAACCTTAAAATAAGAAAACTTACAAATGAGGTAGCCCTCAAAAGCATTTATTAGCCATATATTTTTAAATTTTTTAAAATTATAGGGGCGCCTGGGTGGCGCAGTCGGTTGAGCGTCCGACTTCAGCCAGGTCACGATCTCGCGGTCCGTGAGTTCGAGCCCCGCGTCAGGCTCTGGGCTGATGGCTCAGAGCCTGGAGCCTGTTTCCGATTCTGTGTCTCCCTCTCTCTCTGCCCCTCCCCCGTTCATGCTGTGTCTCTCTCTGTCCCAAAAATAAATAAATGTTGAAAAAAAAATTTTTTTTTAATAAAATTATATATATATGTATATATTTAATGTTTATTTCTTTTTGACAGAGAGAGAAAGACAGAGCATGAGTGGGGGAGGGGCAGAGAGAGGGAGACACAGAATCCAAAGCAGGCTCCAGGCTCTGAGCTGTCAGAACAGAGCCCGACGCGGGGCTCAAACTCATGGATCAAGAGATCATGACCTAAGCCAAAGCCGGACGCTTAACCAACTGAGCCACCCAGGTGCCCTACCATATACTTTTTTTTTAATTAGCATTAAAAAAAACATTTCCCCCTTTTTTTCTCCACTGCTGTAGAAAAATCACTATTTTAGGAAACACAGTTTTACAAATAAAACAGCAGAGATCTATAGAGGTTATGTGAAATTGTAAAATTGCAAATCTAATTCTCTTATGTCCCAGTAATGTATTACTTTCAGTACCCAATATATGAGCGAAAACAAACAAAAAACAAACAAAAGAAAGAGAGAGAGAGAGAGAGAGAGAGAAGTGGGGAAATAAAAAGAAGATAAATGGAGAGAAAAAGAGGGAGTGAGAAAAGAACCAGAGGGATAGAAGAAGATATTTTTGCTTTTATGAATGTGAAACAGAGGATACTGGCCGGGGAAGAAAATGATAATAGTGGTAGGAAGAGAAGAATATGAAACCATGGAAACATTCGTCACCTATTCCACATAGCTATTGAGACCACAACACTCTAGTTGTAAATTTGCAGGTATTTAACCTGACGGTTGAATGAGGGTGATGCACACACCTTGCCTTCAGAGGTGGCTTGGTGTGATAAAATAGATAGAAAAAAAGACAGGTGCCTCTGTTGGAATCTAGTTCTACCACGGAAGTGCAGAGTGACCTTGGCCACGTTGCATAACTTGTTTACTCTGCTTTCCTCCTGTGAGAAATGGTGACAGAATATCCATCCACCCTCCCACCTCTCATCGGCGTTATCTGAAGACCTGATGAGATCATGTTTGTGTAAAAGCTCTTTGAAGCTGTAAAGCACCAAAGTAACATATAATGTGTGACCACAAGTAGACTGCTGTTCCTGTGCCTGGCAGTC
>NW_024420060.1:0-16568 GCF_014898765.1 Herpailurus yagouaroundi | reverse complement strand
GGTGGGCTGGGGGCAGACATCAGGTCTGACTGCGGCTCCGCCCACCAACTCCAGTTATACACCACAGCACAGGGGAAGTGCCCTGCAGGTCCTCACCACGCCAGGGACTATCCAAAATGACCAAGCGGAAGAATTCCCCTCAGAAGAATCTCCAGGAAATAACAACAGCTAATGAGCTGATCAAAAAGGATTTAAATAATATAACAGAAAGTGAATTTAGAATAATAGTCATAAAATTAATCGCTGGGCTTGAAAACAGTATAGCTGACAGCAGAGAATCTCTTGCTACAGAGATCAAGGGACTAAGGAACAGTCACGAGGAGCTGAAAAACGCTTTAAGTGAAATGCATAACAAAATGGAAACCACCACAGCTCGGATTGAAGAGGCAGAGGAGAGAATAGGTGAACTAGAAGATAAAGTTATGGAAAAAGAGGAAGCTGAGAGAAAGAGAGATAAAAAAATCCTGGAGTATGAGGGGAAAATTAGAGAACTAAGTGATACACCAAAAAGAAATAATATACGCATCATTGGTATCCCAGAGTAGGAAGAGAGAGGGAAAGGTGCTGAAGGGGTACTTGAAGAAATAATAGCTGCGAACTTCCCTGAAGTGGGGAAGGAAAAAGGCATTGAAATCCAAGAGGCACAGAGAACTCCCTTCAGACGTAACTTGAATCGATCTTCTGCACGACATATCATAGTGAAACTGGCAAAATACAAGGATAAAGAGAAAATTCTGAAAGCAGCAAGGGGTAAACATGCCCTCACGTATAAAGGGAGACCTATAAGACTCGTGACTGATCTCTCTTTTGAAACTTGGCAGGCCAGAAAGAATTGGCACGAGATTTTCAGTGTGCTAGTCAGAAAAAATATGCAGCCGAGAATCCTTTATCCAGCAAGTCTGTCATTTAGAATAGAAGGAGAGATAAAGGTCTTCCCAAACAAACAAAAACTGAAGGAATTTGTCACCACTAAACCAGCCCTACAAGAGATCCTAAGGGGGACCCTGTGAGACAAAGTACCAGAGACATGACTACAAGCATAAAACATACAGACATCACAATGACTCTAAACCCGTATCTTTCTATAATAACACTGAATGTAAATGGATTAAATGCGCCAACCAAAAGACATAGGGTATCAGAATGGATAAAAAAACAAGACCCATCTATTTGCTGTCTACAAGAGACTCATTTTAGACGTGAGGACACCTTTAGATTGAGAGTGAGGGGATGGAGAACTATTTATCATGCTACTGGAAGCCAAAAGAAAGCTGGAGTAGCCATACTTATATCAGACAAACTAGACTTTAAATTAAAGGCTGTAACAAGAGGTGAAGAAGGACATTATATAATCGTGACAGGGTCTATCCATCAGGAAGAGCCAACAATTATAAATGTCTATGCGCCGAATACTGGAGCGCCCAAATATATAAAACAATTACTCATAAACATAAGCAACCTTATTGAGAAGAATGTGGTAATTGCAGGGGACTTTAACACCCCACTTACAGAAATGGATAGATCATCTAGACACACGGTCAATAAAGAAACAAGGGCCCTGAATGAGACATTGGATCAGATGGACTTGACAGATATATTTAGAACTCTGCATCCCAAAGCAACAGAATATACTTTCTTCTCAAGTGCACATGGAACATTCTCCAAGATAGATCATATACTGGGTCACAAAAGAGCCCTTCATAAGTTTACAAGAATTGAAATCATACCATGCATACTTTCAGACCACAATGCTATGAAGCTTGAAATCAACCACAGAAAAAAGTCTGGAAAACCTCCCAAAGCATGGAGGTTAAAGAACACCCAACTAACGAATGAGTGGGTCAACCAGGCAATTAGAGAAAAAATTAAAAAATATATGGAAACAAACGAAAATGAAAATACAACAATCCAAACGCTTTGGGACGCAGCGAAGGCAGTCCTGAGAGGAAAAAACATTGCAATCCAGGCCTATCTCAAGAAACAAGAAAAATCCCAAATACAAAATCTAACAGCGCACCTAAAGGAAATAGAAGCAGAACAGCAAAGGCAGCCTAAACCCAGCAGAAGAAGAGAAATGATAAAGATCAGAACAGAAATAAACAATATAGAATCTAAAAAACCTGCAGAGCAGATCAACGAAACCAAGAGTTGGTTTTTTGAAAAAATAAACAAAAGTGACAAACCTCTAGGCAGGCTTCTCAAAAAGAAACGGGAGATGACCCAAATACATAAAATCATGAATGAAAATGGAATGATTACAACCAATCCCTCAGAGATACAAACAATTATCAGGGAATACTATGAAAAATTATATGCCAACAAACTGGACAACCTGGAAGAAATGGACAAATTCCTGAACACCCACACGCTTCCAAAACTCAATCAGGAGGAAATAGAAAGCTTGAACAGACCCATCACCAGCGAAGAAATTGAATCGGTTATCAAAAATCTCCCAACAAATAAGAGTCCAGGACCAGATGGCTTCCCAGGGGAGTTCTACCAGACGTTTAAAGCAGAGATAATACCTATCCTTCTCAAGCTATTCCAAGAAATAGAATGGGAAGGAAAACTTCCAGACTCATTCTATGAAGCCAGTATTACTTTGATTCCTAAACCAGACAGAGACCCAGTAAAAAAAGAGAACTACAGGCCAATATCCCTGATGAATATGGATGCAAAAATTCTCAATAAGATACTAGCAAATCGAATTCAACGGCATATAAAAAGAATTATTCACCATGATCAAGTGGGATTCATTCCTGGGATGCAGGGCTGGTTCAACATTGGCAAATCAATCAACGTGATACATCACATTAACAAGAAAAAAGAGAAAAACCATATGATCCTGTCAATCGATGCAGAAAAGGCCTTTGACAAAATCCAGCACCCTTTCTTAATAAAAACCCTTGAGAAAGTCGGGATAGAAGGAACATACTTAAAGATCATAAAAGCCATTTATGAAAAGCCCACAGCTAACATCATCCTCAACGGGGAAAAACTGAGAGCTTTTTCCCTGAGATCAGGAACACGACAGGGATGCCCACTCTCACCGCTGTTGTTTAACATAGTGCTGGAAGTTCTAGCATCAGCAATCAGACAACAAAAGGAAATCAAAGGCATCCAAATTGGCAAAGATGAAGTCAAGCTTTCGCTTTTTGCAGATGACATGATATTATACATGGAAAATCCGACAGACTCCACCAAAAGTCTGCTAGAACTGATACATGAATTCAGCAAAGTTGCAGGATACAAAATCAATGTACAGAAATCAGTTGCATTCTTATACACTAACAATGAAGCAACAGAAAGACAAATAAAGAAACTGATCCCATTCACAATTGCACCAAGAAGCATAAATACCTAGGAATGAATCTAACCAAAGATGTAAAGGATCTGTATGCTGAAAACTATAGAAAGCTTATGAAGGTAATTGAAGAAGATTTAAAGAAATGGAAAGATATTCCCTGCTCATGGATTGGAAGAATAAATATTGTCAAAATGTCAATACTACCTAAAGCTATCTACACATTCAAAGCAATCCCAATCAAAATTGCACCAGCATTCTTCTCGAAACTAGAACAAGCAATCCTCAAATTCATATGGAACCACAAAAGGCCCCGAATAGCCTAAGTAATTTTGAAGAAGAAGACCAAAGTAGGAGGCATCACAATCCCAGACTTTAGCCTCTACTACAAAGCTGTCATCATCAAGACAGCATGGTATTGGCACAAAAACAGACACATAGACCAATGGAATAGAATAGAAACCCCAGAACTAGACCCACAAACGTATGGCCAACTCATCTTTGACAAAGCAGGAAAGAACATCCAATGGAAAAAAGACAGTCTCTTT
Organism: Herpailurus yagouaroundi; assembly: GCF_014898765.1. Taxonomy (NCBI): domain Eukaryota; kingdom Metazoa; phylum Chordata; class Mammalia; order Carnivora; family Felidae; genus Herpailurus; species Herpailurus yagouaroundi. The sequence goes on along the minus strand of NW_024420060.1, from coordinate 12,716 downwards.
AACAAATGGTGCTGGGAGAACTGGACAGCAACATGCAGAAGGTTGAAACTAGACCACTTTCTCACACCATTCACAAAAATAAACTCAAAATGGATAAAGGACCTGAATGTGAGACAGGAAACCATCAAAACCTTAGAGGAGAAAGCAGGAAAAGACCTCTCTGACCTCAGCCGTAGCAATCTCTTCCTCGACACATCCCCAAAGGCAAGGGAATTAAAAGCAAAAGTGAATTACTGGGACCTTATGAAGATAAAAAGCTTCTGCACAGCAAAGGAAACAACCAACAAAACGAAAAGGCAACCAACGGAATGGGAAAAGATATTTGCAAATGACATATCAGACAAAGGGCTAGTATCCAAAATCTATAAAGAGCTCCCCAAACTCCACACCTGAAAAGCAAATAACCCAGTGAAGAAATGGGCAGAAAACATGAATAGACACTTCTCTAAAGAAGACATCCGGATGGCCAACAGGCACATGAAAAGATGTTCAGCGTTGCTCCTTATCAGGGAAATACAAATCAAAACTACACTCAGGTATCACCTCTGGCCAGTCAGAGTGGCCAAAATGAACAAATCAGGAGACTATAGATGCTAGAGAGGATGTGGAGAAACGGGAACCCTCTTGCACTGTTGGTGGGAATGCAAATTGGTGCAGCCGCTCTGGAAAGCAGTGTGGAGGTTCCTCAGAAAATTAAAAATAGACCTACCCTATGACCCAGCAATAGCACTGCTAGGAATTTATCCAAGGGACACAGGAGTACTGATGCATAGGGGCACTTGTACCCCAATGTTCATAGCAGCACTCTCAACAATAGCCAAATTATGGAAAGAGCCTAAATGTCCATCAACTGATGAATGGATAAAGAAATTGTGGTTTATATACACTATGGAATACTACGTGGCAATGAGAAAAAATGAAATATGGCCTTTTGTAGCAACGTGGATGGAACTGGAGAGTGTGATGCTAAGTGAAATAAGCCATACAGAGAAAGACAGATACCATATGGTTTCACTCTTATGTGGATCCTGAGAAACTTAACAGGAACCCATGGGGGAGGGGAAGAAAAAAAAAAAAAAAAGAGGTTAGAGTGGGAGAGAGCCAAAGCATAAGAGACTGTTGAGAACTGAGAGCAAACTGAGGGTTGATGGGGGGTGGGAGGGAGGAGAGGGTGGGTGATGGGTATTGAGGAGGGCACCTTTTGGGATGAGCACTGGGTGTTGTATGGAAACCAATTTGACAATAAATTTCATATAAAAAATAAATAAATAAATATTAATGCTGAAAAAAATGTGAAAAAGAAATGCTTATACACAATAAAAGAAATTCAAATTTAAAAAAATAAATAAATAAATAAATACACTTTAATTTAAAAAAAAAATTAAAGAACATCTCCAACAACAACAACAAAAAAATTAATAAAAAAGAAACCACACATACATATAAACGCATTACCATTTATATGAGCACCCCAAAAAATGAAACACTTAAATTTAAATCAAAGAAAATATGTACAAGATATATATGAGGAAAACTATAAAACTTTGATGAAAAGAACCAAATAAGAACTATATAAATGGAGAAATATTACACATTTATGGACAGAAAACTCAGTAATGATAGCCAAGATGTCGGTTCTTCCCAATTTGGCCTACAGAGTCAATGCAATTCAAATCAAAATTTCAGCAAGTTGTTTTGTGGATACCAACAAATGAATTATTAAGTTTTATAGAGAAGCAATAGACCCAGATTAGCCAGCCTAATACTAAAAGAAGACAAAGTTGGAGGAATGACATTACCCAACGGTAACACTATCAATCTGGAGTAATCAAGACTGTGTAGTATTGGCAAAAGAATACACAAATAGAAAATTGGGACAGAATAGAGAGCCTATAAATAGACCTACATAAACACAGCCAAATGATCTTTGACAAAGGAAAAAATTCAGTACAATGGAGCAAACATAGTCTTTCTTACAAAACAAAAAAACAAAAAAAACAGTGACTCTGGATACAGACCATACACCTTTCACAGAAATGAACTCAAATGGAGTAAACATAAATATAAAATCACAAAACTCCTGGGAGATCACATAGAAGAAAAACTATGTGATCTTGGGTATATCAATGACTTTTTAGACACAATACCAAAGTCATAATCAATGAAATAAATAACTGATAAGCTGGAATTCATTAAAATTAACAACTTATGCTCTATAAACTACATTGCAAAGAGAATGAGAGGATAAGACACAGACTAGGAGAAAATCTTTGCAAAAGAAATATCTGATAAAGTGCTGTTATGTAAAATGTACAAAGAACTCTTAAAATTCAACAACAGGGGGGCACTCAGGTGGCTCAGTTGGTTGTGAGTGTGACTTCAGCTCAGATTATGATCATGCTGTTCATGGGTTCAAGCCCCAAGCTGGCCTTTATTCTGATAGCTCAGAGCCTGGAGCCTGTTTCAGATTCTGTGTCTTCCTCTCTTCTGTCCCTCCCTCACTCACACTCTGTCTTTTCTCTCAAAAATAAATAATAAAAACATTAAAATTTTTTTTGAATTCAACAATAAGAAAGTAAACGACCCAAATGAATAATTGGCCAAAGACTTGAATGGACAACTCACCAAAGAAGATATACAGATGGAAAATCAACATGAAAAAGACATTTAAGCATATGAAAAGATGTTTAACATCATATGTCATTACGAACAACAAATTAAAACAACAATTAGATACTCCTACATACTTATTAGAATAGGAAAATCCAAAACACTGACAATACCAAATGCTAGAGAGGATATAGAGCAACAGGAACTCTCTTCATTGCTGGTTGGAATGCAAAATGGTACATCCATTTTGGAATACAGTTTGGCAAACCTAAACATAATCTCACCATATGATCCAGCAATCATGCTCCTTGGTATTTACTCAAATAAATTGAAAACTTATGCCATGTTAAAATAGATGCACATAGATGTTTATAGCAGTCTTATTCTTAATTGCCAAAACTTGGAAGTAATCAAGATTTCCTTTAGTATGCAAATGAATAAATAAACTACAGTACAATTAAAAAATGGGCAGAAAACCTGAACTGACATTTTTCCAAAGAAGACATACAGATGGCCAACAGACACAAGAAAAGATGTTCATCATCACTCACCACCAGGGAAATGCAAATCAAAACTACAATGAGATATCCCCTCACACCTGTCAGAATGGCTAAAATCAACAACACAAGAAACAACAGGTGTTGGCAAGGATGCAGAGAAAGGGGAACCCTCTTGCCCTATTGGTGGAAATACAAACTGGTGCAGCCACTCTGGAAACCAGTATGGAGGTTCCTCAAAAAGTTAAAACAGAACTACCCTACAATCCAGCAATTGCAGTATGAGATATTGACCCAAAGAATACAAAAATACTAATTCAAAGGAATACATGCACCCCACTGTTTATAGCAGCATTATCTACAACAGCCAAATTATGGAAACAGCCCTTGTCCATCGACTGATGAATGGGTAAAGAAGATGTGGTATACGTACACAATGGAATATTACTCAGCCATAAAAATGAATGAAATCTTGCCATTTGCAAGGACATGGATTGAGCTAGATAGTATAATGCTAAGTGACATAATTCAGTCAGAGAAAGACAAATATCATATGATTTCACTCATATGTGCCATTTAATTATCAAAACAAATGAGCTAAGGGAAAAAAGAGAGAGAAAGGCAAATCAAGTACTGAGAACAAACTGATAGTTATGAGAGGGAAGGTGGGTTGGGGGATGGGTTAAACAGGTGATGGCGATTATAATGCTAAGTGACATAATTCAGTCAGAGAAAGACAAGTATCATACGATTTCACTCATATATGCCATTTAATTATCAAAACAAATGAGCAAAGGGAAAAAAGAGAGAGAAAGGCAAATCAAGTACTGAGAACAAACTGATGGTTATGAGAGGGGAGGTGGGTGGGGGGATGGGTTAAACAGGTGATGGCAATTAAGGTATACTTGTCATGATGAGCACTGGGTGTTGTATGGAAGTACTGAATCACTGTATTGTACATTATATGTTACCTAACTAGAATTTAGATAAAGACTTTAAAAAATAAAAATTAAGTATAGTTTATACAGAGAATCAATTAACATTCAGTGCTAAAAAGAAATGAGCTATCAAACCATGAAAAGAAATAGAGGAAAATTAAATACATATACTGTGTTGCCTATGTCAAAGAAGCCAATCTAAGAAAGCTACATACTGTATAATTCCAACCATGTGACATTGTAGAAAAGTCACAACTATGGAAACAGTAAAAAGTTCAATGGTTGCAGGACATAGTGGGGATGGAGAGATAAAAATGCAGAGGTCACAGATTTTTAGGGCAGTGAAACTTTTCTATATGATATTACTAGGGTGGGTTATATGTCATAATACATTGTCAAAAATCCACAGAATGTACAAAACCAAGAGTGAACCATCATGTGAACTATGGACATTGGATGATAATGATGTGTTCACATGGGTTCATCAATTATAACTTATGTACCTCTGTGGCGTGTAATGCTGTATTTTCTGCTCAATTCTGCTGTGAATTAAAATTGCCCTGAAAAATAAAATTTTTAAAAATTTTAAAAGATTATTTTCAATGGTATGAAAATTAAACAGGCCTTGCCAATATGCATATAATTCCCTAATAGGAATCTAGGCAGTGAGAAAAATGTCTTTATTAAAAAGAAATTAAATAATTATTGGTAAAGTGCAGCATTTTCCAAGGTACTTGTCAAAAGAAATTTTCCTTTAGGAAATAATTTTGAGAAACATATTATATTCTCTCTTAGAAAGGAGGAACCCATGGGGGAGGGGAAGAAAAAAAAAAAAAAAAGAGGTTAGTGTGGGAGAGAGCCAAAGCATAAGAGACTGTTGAGAACTGAGAACAAACTAAGGGTTGATGGGGGGGTGGGAGGGAGGAGAGGGTGGGTGATGGGTATTGAGGAGGGCACCTTTTGGGATGAGCACTGGGTGTTGTATGGAAATCAATTTGACAATAAATTTCATATATAAATAAAAAAAAAAAAAGAAAGAAAGCAACAGTGCATGTTCACTAATAAGTCCTGAAGTAACCTATTTAACTTTGTTTAACACAGTACTTATTTATTCAGCAAACCCTTATATTACATTTCCTTTGCAGGAGGTACTCTTCTAAGCATTTCTTTTTTCAAATGTTAACTCCTGATTAAAATCATAAGAATTGATTCAATTGAAATTCCCATAAGAACCATTTGAGGGAGCCACTATTATTATTATTCTCATTTTACAAATGAGAAAACGGAGTCACAAAGAAATTAAGTAAATTGTCCAAGTCAGCAGCTAGTAGTAATCTGTGGCTAGTATTCATCAAAGATGTGTAAACACGGAGTCAATTTCTAACGTAAAACCATAAAAATAAAATGTAACTCGTACTCTGATACACTTTAGTAATTAATGGTAAATCATGTAGTTTTCAAAAATGTTGCCTTTGGATTTTCTCAAATGGAAGCACCATCACCCTGGAGACAGGTGCCACAGAGATACGGTACTTCATAAACAGTAATTTTCCAAGATTTCAGAGGTAAGTGCTGAAGTTGAAATTTCAGTTTTGGTTTACTGAACTCTGAAGTCCATTCTCTTTGTAATACACTCTGCTAAAAAAAGTGAGATTTTTTTCCACTTTACAAATGAAGATTACCAAGGAAGAGGGGAGGGGGTGATGTGCTTTAAGACTAGCAGGGATTTGAAGGTCAGTTGTAAAATTGTGTGAGACTCACTTCCGGGCTAAGGTACTTGGACATGATTGAATAAAAGAAAATGGTGATTCAGTGAGGGTGGTTTTTGTTTGTTTTGTTTTGTTTTTTTGATCAGGGAACAATCAAAGGCGTTCTCTGTAAAGGTAAATCTATACAATATGAACCATGCTTGGAATAAAGAAAGAATAGAATCTGGGAGAACTACAAAATTGTTAAATTAGCAGTGTGGTCTAAAATAAAAGGATGTCTGATTAAAATAACTTGTATTTCATGCCCCTCAATTATATACAAGGTTCATATATGTAACATTAGAGTTAAACATATCACATGAAAATTGAGTACTTTTCTATTTAGTCTTTACACATCTCTATTATCCCATTTCCTCTATAGTCAGAGTGATGTTCCTTCTTAGCATCATTTCATGGAGAGAATAGTAATTGCTCTTTTGGACCAGAGAGATTATTGTTACCCAATTGCACAAAATGGAGAAGCATGTGCTATAAATCTACAAGGAATCCTTCACTAACTTCTATTTGTCCTTTATCTACATCTTACAGTAAGTCCTTCTTGCTCTTAAAGCCATCTGTGTTCTTTTCAGCTTAAAGCCAACAAATACAAAAGAACATATCTTAAGGCAATTATATAGTGCTGTTTTCACATGATTAGGTCAACTTGACAAATACTCAAAACTGAAACAGAACTCCAATCCATGCTGCTCACAAGGGCATGCACGCAGCGTTAATGGACTTTTCAAGGCTGTGACAAGAACATGAAGCAAGAATCCCATGGAAAAAAAAAGAAAGGCAAATCTGAGGAATGGAAAGTCAATTTTGACCATGAAATATATATGCATAAACTTCTTAATGTGATTTTTAATACTGGATAACCAACCAAAAACAGCTACATATGTTCCCATCTTTGGGTACGAGTTCATTCAGTCTTAGAGAAAATGATCTCATGGGCCTACATACTCAGCCATGGACTTGCAGAACGCCTAGGACTGTTTTCAGGCAAGCTATCGTGCAAACAAGGTCAAGGCATTACAAGATCCCCATCCTGGCTTGGGGATAGGGCGCACATTTTGAGCCCATTTCTGCTGGCTCTGACAGCCTCTTAAGCTGCAGGCTGCATGAAGTTTCTATTCTCGTTTCCATTCTGTTGCTTTCAATGTTTTTGGAATCAGTTGAAGTCGAAACATCTTGGAAGTAAAGTTTGGTTTTTTGAACCCCCTGGTTTCAATTATTTTTAAATCTGACGCACAAACACTGCTTTTAAAGATATGTGACTAAAGTGCCAAATAAGGATCTTTTGATTTTTTGAAATACATGTGGTTGAAATTTGAGACCTGGCTGCTGCCAAGCTGCAGTTCAGGGAATAGAATACTGGCGCGAGAAAACGAGCTGTTGTTCAGAGGATAATCTTAGAAGGAACTGTCCTACAGAGGGAAAATGTAAATTTTCATGATTTAGCTTATGCTTGTGGGACAATTCCATAATCCTTTGTTAAACATGTAAAAGCTGAAATGCTGATTGTTGTTTTTGCAGGTTTTCAGTTTTCAGTTTCTCATATTTATAAGCTGGACTTAGATTGAATCCTTATAATAATTTTTAAAAATACGTTTACAAGATACCAAGACACATTCATGCTAATTCAAACAGTCCCATATCTTTAAGTGTAACCTAAAGGTAATAGGTGTTGATTTCTCTAAGAGAAAAGTACAGTAATTTAATAGACTCTTTCAGTGCAACTGGAACGGTGGTAAGATCATTTAGGCTAAAATGTTATTCAGGGGGAAAGTATCAAAGTATAATTTACCTGTTTGTGGCAAATATTATAAGCGAGTGTCTCCAATAACTTATACTAGAGCATTCACTGCAGAAGTCACTGTAGTTCATCATCTAGTATTTTAGTTAATGTTACACATAAAAAAGAAAAATCATCAGCACTATCATTTTTGACCAGCTAATGGTAGATGCCACATGTGTCAAAATAGACCAGAAACTCTTATATCAACTGGAAAGATACAAAAGTTGAAACTATATTGTGCTGCCAAAGAGGACCATGAAGAAATAGCAAAATCATACAAGAAAACTAACATGCAATAAAACCAAATAGGGGCAAAATTTAAGAATCATAACAGGAATGGAAAAAGTACTATTTAAATATTTCCAGAGTGTATTACCCAATTCTTAGAATTGGTTACCTCAGACAAATAGAAGAGCAAAGCAATACTTTTATTATTTTTTGTAATTCTGTATTGTTTGAATTACTTTTATAATAAGTTACTTTACAGTAACAAAAGAATATATGAAGAAAAATAACAAGTCTCTTTGGTAACTTATGTTAACTATGCAGTTATAGGACATCAAATTTACAGATTAAATGCAAAGATTTAAGTCACCTAAGCAAAAGCATATAAAGCTTAAGATTACAGAGCTGAGTATCCAGATAAATTAATGCAATTTTTACTATTTATCCAGATGATTTAATAGTATAAGGCACAAGCACAAAGTCATTATCTACAAGTACTAAAGAAGGACAAAACAGACACATAACATGACTTAAATTCGTAAGTATTCACTTAGTAATCACATGGGAAATAATTGGAGAAAATAGCTGAGGGTAATAAGAGCATTTTATGAATACTGTATGTTTATGAGGGAGTCTAGAATAGAAATTGTTATTTTAAGAACATTTTAAATGTTCTTAAGAGTGTTCCAGAAAAAAAAATACTATCTCAGAAATGTTTGTTTAGAATAGATGAAGTTTGGTAAACTTAAAAGGATGACAGATTCAAATCAGATGTTTGGAAAGAGACAGGAAAGCAGACACTGATAAATGGTAAAAAAACAAAAACAAAAACAAAAACAAAAAAAACCTGATAAATGAGGACTGAAAAAAATAACACCATGATTGAAGTCTAGGGCATTCATGCTATAGGAAAGCCCACTCTCCTCCAGATGCCTTATTTGGCATTTTTTTTGAATACCTGTAGATGTATGAATCATGTTGAAAGTCATTATGTCCCTCTTCTTTTGACCTATTTTTACTCTCTCCCTAAACATGCAACTGGACCGGGAAGAATATGGGTTTAAAAAGTTTAAAACCCTCAAAGCAGACCATGATGAATGTCTTACTTGACCTTCTGAAGTTTAAGGATTTGATACAGTAGTATAATCTGTGGCGATCAATCTTGTTAAATCGCTATCCTGTAAGAGGAGCTATTATTCCACTATAAGAAACAGAATGTCTTTGTTTTGTAAGTTGGCTAGTTTTATCATCTAATAATGAATGCATATCGTGTTGTTTATCACCGGACTGTGCTACATCTTAAGTAGATCCACATGCAGGTGACATTCTCCCATTGAGAACCACAGTCTATGAGTAAAGATTTCTTTTTTTTTTTTTTAATTTTTTTTTCAAGGTTTATTTATTTTTGGGACAGAGAGAGACAGAGCATGAACAGGGGAGGGGCAGAGAGAGAGGGAGACACAGAATCGGAAACAGGCTCCAGGCTCTGAGCCATCAGCCCAGAGCCCGACGCAGGGCTCGAACTCACGGACCGCGAGATCATGACCTGGCTGAAGTCTGACGCTTAACCGACTGCGCCACCCAGGCGCCCCCATTAAACTATTTTTAATGAAAATAAAAGAGATAGGAAAACTATATCAAGGTCAGGGCACCTGGGTGGCTCAGTTGGTTAAGCGCTGGACAGCTCTTGCCCGTTGAGGGTTTTGAGCCCCACATTGGGCTGACAGTACAGAGTCTGCTTTGGATTCTCCCTCTCCTTCTCTCTGACCCTCCCCTCACTCACATGTGTGCACTCCCTCTTTCTCTCTCTCTCTCTCTCTCTCTCTCTCTCTCTCTCTCTTTTAAAATAAATAAATAAACTTAAAAAAACTATCAAGGTCAAGCTGCTGGAAGAAATATAATTGTCTTATATGTGTGCACATGTGTGCACTCCCTCTCTCTCTCTCTCTTAAAATAAATAAATAAACTAAAAGAAAGAACTCTCAAGGTCAAGCTGCTTGAAGAAATATAATACCTCAAAGGTTTTGATTTAAATCTGTAGCTTAGACGATTTCCTCAAAAAAAGTAACAGATATTAAGACACATGAGACACATTTTCTGAACCACCCTCAAATTAACCACATTTACCACGAAGAAAGTCAACATCTAAGATACATAGCACCTGGGAAATAAAATGGGGTAGTCTGTGTTTACTTTAATACAGTGTGCTAAGAGCAACACTCACATACACAATAGAATTTAGTCCCATTGTGGATGTACATGTTTAGAAATGGCATTGAAGCCTTTTCCTATTCTCTCTTACTCTCCCCAAAAATGGCTCACCTGGGATCATAGGGATTTGGCCCCATAGGCTTAAGTTCTCAAATCTCTGCTCTTATGTTCTACACATACTTGCTGTTACTGTTAAGTTTTAATAAAATATATGCATGGTCCAAATCAGCCTGTGTTTACTATTTACCTTTAGTGAAAATAATATTCTAGGGGCGCCTGGGTGGCGGAAGCGTCCGACTTCAGCCAGGTCACGATCTCGCGGTCCGTGAGTTCGAGCCCCACGTCGGGCTCTGGGCTGATGGCTCAGAGCCTGGAGCCTGTTTCCGATTCTGTGTCTCCCTCTCTCTCTGCCCCTCCCCCGTTCATGCTCTGTCTCTCTCTGTCCCAAAAATAAATAAACGTTGAAAAAAAAATTTAAAAAAAAAAATAATATTCTATAGGCAGATTAATTTAGAAAACTCTGAGTTACGAAGTCATCCCTGACACACTCAAACTCCGTTATCCTTGCTGCCTTCCTTCATTTCAAGAGTAAATTCAAAATGGTTTAAGTAATTTGAGCTTAGTTTGGGCACAGTTCACAACTCCAATGACTATGGCTCAATATATTACTACATCTGTAAATTCAAACTAAACAATAATAGGGGCCCCTGAGTGACTCAGTTTAAGCATCTGACTTGGTTTCAGCTCAGGTCACGATCTCACAGTTTCATGAGTTTGAGCACAGAGCCTGCATGGAATTCTCTCTCTCCCTCTCCGCCCTTCCCCCACTCATGCTGTTTTTGTCTCTCTCAAAAATAAACTTGAAAAATAAATAAACAATGATAGCACAGTGATTATAAAGATGAAGGAATAGTCCTTAAGTTCCTTACTTTACCTTATTACCAATATTACCTTAATATTGTAATTCCACACACAAATCACTCTGAATCTTGAATTTATTTTCTTAAAGGCATTCTTCATTTATTTTTCAAAAAAAGTACTTTTATGAAATTAAAAAGTATTAATCCATTAATTGCATTTTTTATTTTTTACTGGCATGAATTATACTCATAATTCAGTATGAGGAAATTTCCGTCTGCATTTATTTTTCTGTTATTAGTATCTATTGCATTTCATATTTTTACTAAAAATAATTTTGTTATATAAGAAATACTATAAAGTGATACACTTTAAGGGTCATTTACATTAGACACAGCACTGTTCCATGGTTTTATTAAGCAAGTATATGCACTTTAAGCAACTATTTACTTGGTAAATGTTTAAATGTTTTAAGAATGAAAAAAACTTAATAAAGTTTAAATTAATCTGAGAAATAAACAAAGTGCTAATAATATATTAGTGAAAGTTCAGAGAAAATAAAGACTGAAATTTGACAGGGCTAACTGGATAAAATCACAGATGTAAAAAATAAGCAAGCTGCAATCATGATAAAGGATATAATATCAGAAATGTATGTTATAATGGGGAGGACATGATAAACTCGAAAACTGGCCTCGTCACTAATTAGATCTAACATAAAAGTGACTTTCCTCAAAAGAAACTAAATTTATAGAAGATTCCATAAATCTAGCCTTCTACAAATATCATCAGAAAGCCAGAGGGGAAACTTGTGTCAAAATCTTATACCCTTATTATCAATTATATATCAATCTTCCAAGAGATGAATTACTATACTCATTAAGTATTATACCTAAGAATAGGGTTACTAATTTGTTTGAAATTAAACCAATAACGAATAATTTAAATGCCTTTAATAACACATTCTTTAGTATTTAAACCTGTTATATGACTTCAGAGATGTTAATAACAAATAGTTTAATTATTTTAACAAAACTTTACTGAAAATTTATTAGGCATTAGTAAGATATATCAACAGTCTTTTCAAGTCCATTTTTCAACCAAAGTAAAAAGAGTGGGAGATAAAACGATAGCATGAGAAGATTAGATTACATTACCAGATCTCAACTGTAAAGTATGTGGTATGCAAAACTTAATTAAATTCCATTGTTTTCTCATCAGAGCAAAATGTCTTAACTTTTTATTTATTTATTTATTTATTTATTTATTTATTTATTTATTTAGAATACCCTGGGTTTGCAAGTGTGGTGTCCTTAATAAATATATTGTTTCTGATCTTCTCAATGTTTGCTCTTTAACAAGATTTATAAACCTCTTCCACCATTACAAAGCAGTTACCTTAAATATACCATTCAGTGGTTGAACACAAATCCAAAGAACTGTCATAGCAAGATGTTTGGGTATCCCCAGGACTGGGCTAAGATGTTAGAATAATTCCAGAGTTCTTTCAACATTAAAAAAATAAATTCTTAATCTATGTATTTCTCAAAAACATTTTAAAATTATGGGTTTTGGGGGCACCTGGATGGCTCAGTTGGTTAAGCATCCAACTTCCACTCAGGTCATGATCTCATGGTTTGTGAATTCAAGAACTAACTGCATTGGGCTCTGTGCTGACAGCCGGGAGCCTGGAGCCTGCTTCAGATTCTATGTCTCCCTCTCTCTCTGCCCTTTCCCTGTTTGCACTCTGTCACCTTCTGAAATATAATACAACATTAAAAAAATTATGGACTTTGAATGATTTCAAAAACTCTCTATTATCAGGAATTTC
>NW_024420059.1:0-1575 GCF_014898765.1 Herpailurus yagouaroundi | reverse complement strand
TTTTTGTGGTAAGTTTAGAAGCCCAAAGGGCTTAGAGGCTGAGTACCTTAAGACTTTACCATGTGTTTCTGGAAATAACAAGAGGAGGATGATCCCACATTCCAAACAGAAGTCTCCTGGCCTGGGTCACCCCTTCCAGACCTCAACTCTGTGGGAACAGTGTGGCTGCTGTGTTTTCCTTTCTTGATTCTGGCTAGGAGATTAACCTGTTAGAAAGTCTACCACATTGTTTAAAACTGAAAAATGCGAAACCCCATCATTACTCCAACTTTTTATTTTGTGCCCTGTGCAATTTAAAATTATTTTTTAATATTTATTTATTTCTGAGACAGAGAGAGACAGAGCATGAGTGGGGAAGGGGCAGAGAGAGAAGGAGACAGAGAATCAGAAACAGGCTCCAGGCTCTAACCTATCAGCACAGAGCCCGACGCGGGGCTTGAACTCACAAACCATGAGATCATGACCTGAGCTGAAGTCGGTCACTCAACCGACTGAGCCACCCAGGCGTCCCTGTGCCCTGTGCAATTTAGAGTGGTCTTAGACAAAGTCATTATCATCACTCATCACCTTCCCGTCTTTGTTGGTAAATGAGTTGTCTGGAAGCCTTCCAGCTATACCTTAGGTAAAAATAACCTGAACATTGTGTCCTTCAATTGTGTTCATATGAGCAGTTTCTGGTTGTGTCCCCAGTCACTGTTAGAGCTGATACAGTCTCATGACACATCCCAGGAGTTTTATACCAAAACACTTGCATTAAAGCTGTTATGTGAATTTTTACCTTTTTTTGTTTCTGTAGGACTTAATTACTCTGTGTCCTGTAGTATGCTTCAAGTCAGGATTCCCTATGAATTAAGATGAACACATCTGAGCTTTGGAGACATTCACCACAAGTCACTTGTTCCTCACAGAAGACTTCCTCCAGGCATCCTCCACTCCCCAGAGGTCTCAGAGGCCTTTGACAACACTTCAAGAGGGAAGACTCCTTTCTCAGGGAGAGGAGCAGAGGAGGCAAAGTGAGGGTCCTGCTGCAGAACTTTTCCCCAGGAGTGGCTGTGATTCCACGAGCAGAATAAGAGCCATTTATTCGCACTCAATTTGTTGTGTTCCTAATATACCAAAAACAGAGCATCAGGAGTCACTGCAGAGGAGGGATGCAGGGTGAACTGGGACATAGATGCCTGCTTGTCTGGAGAATGCTGCTTCATTACTACATAATTACTTCTGTTAACCCTCTAGGACGGGACCCTTGCCATTTTACTTCCGCAGACATGGGCAGTGATGTGTGGTGACAGCAGTTCCTCCTCTTGCATCTACCACCCCAAGCTGTAGGTGGTATCCAGTGGCAGGGACAGAGTTTTCAGGTACTGATGCTACTCTCTTGGATCCTGGTGGCAGAGAAGGTGACAGGTGCTGACACATTCTTCTCTGGGTTACAGCTGCTTTTGGTATTGGTTCTCTTGTCTGGCATAGGCACGTAGCTGTCACTTCTGTTCTGCAGGACAGTGTGGATCCATGGGTACCTCCTCCGTTAACTGGATGATTCTGCATGCCCTACCCTAGAGGCGCCCCACCCCC
>NW_024420058.1:0-3052 GCF_014898765.1 Herpailurus yagouaroundi | reverse complement strand
TTTGAATTCCATGGAGCGCTGAATTGAGGGCACATGCGTGGCTGTGAATCTGGTTTAGAGTTAGTGTACTAGATAGGGTTAGGGGTAGGGTGAAGGTTATGGTTAGGGTTATGATTAGGGTTAGGGTCAGGTCTCAGGAGGCTCTAGGCACTGAACCCACAACACTGGTGTTATCTCCACAAAGGGGTGAGTGGTGTCCCCAAGGGAGGGTGTCAATCAGGACTAGTCTTTGGGTTCCAAGGCCAGACAAATGTAGGGTCACCCTTCGGGTAGGCCTCAGGATTCGTCTTGTGCAGCTGCAGTTGCGCTTTTGAAATGAGATAGTGATGTTCCACATTCCATGTCGAGTATTTCAGTACAGATTCTCGAAACCATGTGCATGCTGTTGTCAGACTTGGAATTGGGTCCTGACGGGGAGAGAGCCTTACCTAGGGTTTGTGTTAGGTCCAGGGAAGTCAGCAGGAGCGAATCGACTCCAGTTTCGTGATCTCCCTCGAGGACTGAATGAGGGCCCATGCAACAGTTCGGGTCAAGTGTAGGATTTGGTTTAATGTTAGGGTTAGGTGTAGGGTGAGGGTTATGTTTAGGGTTACGTTAGGGCTGGGGTTAGGTCCCAGGAGTCTCTAGGCACTGACCCCACCGCAGAGCAGTTGTCTCCCCGATGGGCTGAGTGGAGTACACAAAGGAAGGTGCCAGTCAGGATTAGTGTTTGGTTTCCATTGCCAAACAAATATTGGGCAAGCTTCATATGGCCTCAGGAATCCTCTCGTTCAGCTGCAGTTCCTCTTTGAAAATGACATAGTGATGTTCCACGTTCCCCGTCGAGTATTTCTGCACCGATACTCGAACCCATGTGCGTGCTCTTGTCAGACTTTGCAATTGGGTCCCCATGGGGACAGGGCCTCAGTTAGGGTTAGGTTTCCGTCCAGGGGAGTCACCATGGCAGAAGCCATAGCAGTGTTGTGAATTCCATGGGGGGCTGAAGTGGGGGTATGTGTGTGGCTATGGGTCTGGTGTAGCTTATCAAGGTTGATAGGGTTAGGTGTAGGGTAAGAATTATGTTTAGGATTAGGGTTAGGTTTAGGTCCCAGAAGACTCCAGACACTGATCCCACAGCACAGCTGGTGTTAACCCGAGGGGCTGGGTGGAGTACCCAAGAGAGGGTGTCGGTCAGGATTAGCCTTTGACTTCCAAGGGCAGAGAAATGTATGTGTCACCCTTCGTGTAGGACTCAGGAAGCCTCTCGTGCAGCTGCAGTCGCGCTTTGGAAATGACATGGTGATGTTCCACGTTCCATGCCAAGTATTTCTTCACTGATTCTCGAGCCCGCGTGTGTACTGTTGTCAGACTTTAGAATTGGGTCCCCGAGCCTTAGCTAGTGTTAGGGTTTGGTCCAGGGAAGTCGCCAGGCCCGAAGCAACTCCGGTTTTGTGATCTCCCTTGAGGGCTGAATTGAGGGCACATGCGAGGGTGTGGTTCAATGTAGGGTTAGGGTTAGATAAAGGGGTAGGTGTAGGGTGAGGGTAATTGTTAGGGGTACAGTTAGGGTTATGGTTTGTAAATAACATGGTGATGATATATATTCCATGCCAAGTATTTCTTTTTTTTTTTTTTTAATTTTTTTTCAACGTTTATTTATTTTTGGGACAGAGAGAGACAGAGCATGAACGGGGGAGGGGCAGAGAGAGAGGGAGACACAGAATCAGAAACAGGCTCCAGGCTCCGAGCCATCAGCCCGGAGCCTGACGCGGGGCTGGAACTCCCGGACTGCGAGATCGTGACCTGGCTGAAGTCGGATGCTTAACCGACTGCACCACCCAGGCGCCCCCCATGCCAAGTATTTCTACACCTGTTTCGAACCCTTGTGTGTGCTATTGTCAGATTTTGGACTTGTTTCCCCATGGGAGAGACACTTAGATAGGTTTAGGGTTTGGTCCAGGAATGTCACCAGGGCCAAAGCAACTCCAGTGTTGTGAATTCCATGGAGCTCTGAAGTCAGGGCACATGCGTAGCTGTGGGTCTGGTGTAGACTTAATGAGATAGATAGGGTTCATTGTAGGGTGATATTTATGGTTAGGGTTACTGTTAGGTTTAGGTTTAGGTCCCATGAGACTCCAGACACTGACCCCAAACAGAGCAGGTGTCAACCTGAAGGGCTGAGTGTAGTACACAAGGGAGGGTGCCCGTCAGTCTTTGTATTTGGGTTCCAAGACCAAACAAATGTATGGGCCACCCTTTGGGTAGGCCTCAGGATTCCTCCCCTGCAGCTGCAGTCACGCTTTGAATTTTTTTTTCAACGTTTTTATTTATTTTTGGGACAGAGAGAGACAGAGCATGAATGGGGGAGGGGCAGAGAGAGAGAGGGAGACACAGAATCGGAAACAGGCTCCAGGCTCTGAGCCACCAGCCCAGAGCCCGACACGGGGCTCGAACTCACGGACCGCGAGATCGTGACCTGGCTGAAGTCGGACGCTTAACCAACTGCGCCACCCAGGCGCCCCTGCAGTCGCGCTTTGGAAGTGACATGGTGATGTTCCAAGTTCCATGCCAACTATTTCTGGACCAATTCTTAAACCAGTGTGAGAGCTGTTATCAGACATTGGAATTAGGTCCCAATGCATACAGAGCCATAGCTAGGGTTAGAGTTCATTCCAGCGGTGTGGCTATGGCCGAAGAGACTCCAGTCTCATGATCTTGCTGCAGGGCTGAATTGAGTGCCCATGCAAGTGTGCGGGTCAAGTGTAGTGTTTGGGTTAGAGATAGGGTTAGGTGTAGGTTGAAGTTTACAATTAGGGTTATGATTAGGGTTAGGGTTAGGTCCTAACCCAGCAAGCTCCAGGCACTGAATGCACAACAGAACAATTGTCTCCCCGAAGGGCTGAGTGTAGGATACAAGTGAGGGTGCCTGTTAGGATTAGTCTTTGGGTTCCAAGGCCAGGAAAATGTATGGGCCACCCTTTGGGTAGGCCTCAGGAATCCTCTTGTGCAACTGCAGCTGTGCTTTTGAAATGACATGGTTATGTTCCACGTTCCATCCTGGGTATTTTTGCAC
>NW_024420057.1:0-2278 GCF_014898765.1 Herpailurus yagouaroundi | reverse complement strand
TAGAGTACATAAAAGTGAGGGAGGGGCAGAGAGACAGGGAGAGAGAGAATCCTGGCCATGCCCCACACTGTCATGGCAGGGTCCAACATGGGACTCGAACCCACGCACCGCAAGATAATGTCCTAGTCCGAAATTAAGAGTTGGACAGTAAACACCCCGAGGCACACAGGCGCCCCGCCAGTTTTCGGTTTTAGTGGAAGCTTCATCTCGTTTTGGTATCAGGGTAATGATGGCCTCATTAGATGAATTTATAAGTTTTCCTTCTTTTTTATTTTTCGTAATAATTTGAGGAGAATACATATTACCTCTTTCTTAAATGGATGGTAGAATTCATTCAGTTAAACCATCCGGCCCAGAACTCTTGTGTTGGGGGGAGATTTTTTTTATTACTGATTTGATTTCTTTCTGTTTTCAGATTTTAGGTATCTTCCTGTTTCAGTTTTGGTAGTTTGTGTGTTTCTAGGAATTTGTCCATTTTTCTCAGTGTCCAATTTGTTGCATATAGTTGTTCATAATATTAACTTCTAACTGTATTTTTGTGGTGTGGACTGTTATTTCTCCTTTCTTATTTGTGATTTTATTTATTGGAGTCCTTTCTCTCTTCTTACTGAAAAGTCTGCCTAGAAGTTTTCATGTTGATTACTGTTTTCAAAGAACCAGCCCCTGGTTTCATTGATTTTGTCTAGTGTCTTTTTGGTTTGAATATCCCTTATTTCTGTCTGAATCTCTATTACTTCCTTCCTTCTGCTGTCCTTCTTCTGATATGTGACCTAGAATATGATCAATTCTGGAGAATGTCCCATGTGCGCTTGAAAAGAATATGTACTCTGCCATTTTAGTATGGAGTGTTCTAAATATATCTGTTAAACCCATCTGGTCCAGTGTGTCATTCAAAGCCATTGTTTCCTTGTTGATTTTCTGTTTACAGCTTCTGTCCATTGATGTGAGCGATGTGTAAAAGTCCTCTACTATCGTTATATTATAAAAAATGAGTTCCTTTATGGTTGTTGTTGAATATTTTATATACTTGGGGATCGCATGTTGGGTGCATCAAAATTTACAATCATTGGATCTTCTTGTTTCATTGTCCCCTTTAGTATGAGATAGCGTCTGTCTTCATCTCTTGTTATAGCTTTATTTATTTATTGATTTATTTATTTATTTATTTATTTATTTATTTAAATTTAAGTCATAGTTGACATACAGTGCATTCTCGGATTTGGGGGCAGAATTTGTTGATTCATCCCTTACATACAATACCCAGTGCTCATCACAACAAGTGCTCTCCTTAATACTCATCCCACATCTAGCCCAGCGCTGACCCATTTCCCTTCATCAACCTTCATTTTTTTTTTTCTCTAACATTAAGAGAGTCTGTGGTTTGTTACCACTCTTCTCATTTCCTGCCCCCTTCTCATGTTTTCATCTGTTTTGTTTCTTCAATTCCACATGAGTGAAATCATATATTTGTCTTTCTCTGATTGACATATTTCACTTAGCATAATACATGCTAGCTCCATCCACATCATTGCAAATGGCAAGATTTCATTCTTCTTGAAGTTGAGTTATATTTCTTTGTATATACATATGTTTGTATACATGAACGTACACATATGTACGTATATATATATGCGTATACATACATACACACACACACACACACACACACACACACACACACCCCACAACTTCTTTATACCTTCATCAGTTGATGGATACTTGGGCTTTCTCTATAATTTGGCTACAGTTGATAATGCTGCTATAAATACTGGGTTCATGAAATGTCACTATTAGGTATTTACCCAAAGTGTGCCAAAATAGAGTCTCGGTTTTAAAGGTTATTTTGCCTGATACAAGCATTGCTACTGGCTTTCTTTTGACATTATTGGCATAATAAATGTTTCTTCATTCCCTCACTTTAAATCTGAAGGTGACTTAAGTCCAAATAAAGCTTTGTAGGCAGCATCTAAATAGGTGTTGTTTTTGTTTGTTTGTTTGTTTGTTTGTTTGTTTGTTTGTTTTGTCCATTCTGACTCCCTATCCAATGTCTTATGATTGGAGCATTTAGTCCATGTACATTTAGAGTGATTATTAATAGGTATATATTTAGTGCCATTCTACTAGTTGTTTTGCCATTGTTTCTTGATGTTTTCTCTGATCCTTTCTTGTCTGTAACACTTATAGTCCTAGATTTCCACTCAAAGAGCCCGATTTAAATATTCTTTTCTTTTGACTGGTAGTACATTTCTTTACTTCTTTTTAATATTTCTTTTTTTTT
>NW_024420056.1:0-2991 GCF_014898765.1 Herpailurus yagouaroundi | reverse complement strand
TTTTTTTTTTTTTAATTTTTTTTTCAACGTTTTTATTTATTTTTGGGACAGAGAGAGACAGAGCATGAATAGGGGAGGGGCAGAGAGAGAGGGAGACACAGAATCGGAAGCAGGCTCCAGGCTCTGAGCCATCAGCCCAGAGCCCGACGCGGGGCTTGAACTCACAGACCGCGAGATCGTGACCTGGCTGAAGTCGGACGCTTAACCGACTGCGCCACCCAGGCGCCCCCTAAGTGGCTTTCTTAATTTCCCTAGTTTCTCATAAATACAGACAGTGCGCTCTGACACAAATCTGTTCTTGCCCTGCCTCAAGGTGAGGAGAAAGAATATATTCACCTTTGACTTGGCTTGTTAAAAAGAAAAGAGAAAAGCAAATTCATTTAACATAAAGCAAGTTTTACTCATGATGCAAAATCTGCTTGACTACTTTGGACATAATGTATTGCATTTGTTTATGGCTGACTTTGCCTAATTTAGTGAATCTATTTAAATGACCAAATATTGCACATTTCACTTAGTTGCAAACACACACACACACACACACACACACACACACACACACAAATAGCATGAAATAAAAGTGAATAGGATATAACATAAATGCAGTAAGGACATAAAAGATTAGTTTTCCTATAAAACATAAAATAACTGCTTTGGCAACAGTTTTCCATTTGATAACTCCACAAGCAAATTTATATTGACTTCCAATTTATTAGCCATTTTTAGAAATACTATGTTTAATGATAACTCTAAATACAAATGGGATTATTTTTCAGAAAGAGGGAAACATTTTTTTCTCCTTAGTATATTAATTAAGCTGAAAACTGAAAGGATATCAGTTTTGTAAAAGACAATCCCAACAGACAACATTGTTGGTATCTGAACCATCATGTCAGTAAAAGTACAGTCAGTGAGGCTGTATCCTTGACTGAAAATCATGCACCATTTGTGGAGGGAACACCAGAAACTCTCCTCCAACATGATGATTGTCATTCAGGAGCTATATATTTTTTTATTTGATGAAATGGCATGTTCAAACTATTTTAACATGACTCCAGTCTCTGGTTTTTTAAGTCCAGGTCAGTTCTAAAATGGTCTTAATTCATTTGCCTTGGGTAACTTCTCTTAATCCTGAATACCCAAATAAAAGAGACCTGAAATCAATTTTTTGATCATTAAAGAAAATAGGTCTACCAAAATGACATATACCAAACCTTACTAGCTATGATAGTATGCTTATCTCTTCCAAGTTACTAAAAGATTACTGCTTGTATTCAGCTTAATGGTCAACCTGGCATTTCATGGGAGCCTAGGGAAACAACAGTAATGTATTTTTGGAATTTCAGGCTATTTCTTTGTTTCAATCAGCAGTCACTATAAATATGTTATGGTCTACAGATTTATTGTAGACCTATTTTCTATGTTTAAGTTTATATTTGAGAGAGAGAGAAAGAGCATGAGCCAGGGAGGGGCAGAGAGAGGGAACACAGAATCGCAATCAGGCTCCAGGCTCCCAACTGCCAGCACAGAGCCCAACATGGAGCTCAAAGTCACGAGCAGTGAGATCATGACCTGTGCCAAAGTCAGATGATTAACCAACGGAGCCACACAGATACCCGAAGACCTATTTTAAATTTCCAAATATCAGACTCCAAAAGTACTGACTATTATCTAAGCCTTTAGCTCATTCACAAGTTTCAATGACTTTGAACAAAAGTAATTTTGATAAGATGCGCTAGTCTTCTATTTTTAGGAGCTACACAGACATAGAAGCAGAAAACCAACAGCTTCCTCATACACAACTTAAGAATCATCTCTACACCACTGATGCCAATTTAAAACAACCATTATATGGCCACTTGATCAACATTCATAAGGTCATGGCAATGGTTTGGAAATGCCAAATGAAACCAGAGCTCAACACGTGTAAGGAGTCACACCATGACCCTTAGGATTTCCATCTACATGTCCAAATGACAACTATTAACAGCTGCTTTCCTGTCAATTTAATGATGGCACAACTTGCATGAATGCAAATATAACATACTTTTTAAAACAAAGATCATTCTGAAATAGACAGTCAATGCAGAAAAATCCTAAGTTCTATTTCAAACAATCAGCTGCACCCAAAGAAAGAACGATACTCTCTTAACTATAAATAACTGACTTTCAAAATCTACAACGTATTTTCACCAATACAGCTCAGTCATGTTACCAAGAACACATGGTAAACTCTTACAACAAAGGCAATGACCTTTTCCTCTATATTGTAGGAAAAAAATAACTGCTATTATCTTGACATTATGAATTCATTGTATAACTCAGACCTGTTACAAAGGAAACAAACTCACTCAGTATTCTTACTGGCTAAATTTTGCAAAGGGAAGAATACGTTTATATAATCATTAAGGATAACAGAAATTACAGCAGTAAAAAATCAAAGGATGTGAGAATGAAATTCAACCTGTGGGTATAATTACTCAGATACTAAACTTAATCCCATTTCCTGAATTGTTACACCAGCTTTACACGTACAATTGCTTACATTATACCAGGCTGAAGTATGGCTTTTCCCCGTTCATCTTGGGGACATATGGTAGACGAAAGAAAGTGGGCTTTGGAGCCCATAAGAACAAAGTTATCCAAAGGACAGCACTTACTAGTACTGTGATCTCAGAAACATGACCTACTCTCTTTTGAGCTTCAGATTGTTGATTTTCAAAATGAAAATAATCATACTTACCTCACCTGGAGGTTATGATGGCCGTGCTGAAGATGTAATTCCAGTGCCAGCCAGGAACTTGGAGTATAGAGGTAGAGGGAAGATGCAAGTCTATACAAATAAATAGAGTTATAAATTGGGCTAAGGGCAAACTGGGATTAGCACTGTGTGAGCAAATAACGGGCACAAGGGCATAGAGAAAAAAAAAACCCATGTAGGTAGTGACGAGGTACAACAGACAGAAACCTGTTATGGAATGGATTTGCCCC
>NW_024420055.1:0-1176 GCF_014898765.1 Herpailurus yagouaroundi | reverse complement strand
GTCTTCTGGAGGTGCAATGGAGACCCTGCCCTCCCTCCTGGGGCAGCAGCCCCTGCAGTGCCGAACGACGCTGGCGCCCCCCGGTGGCCAAGCGCTTCGGAGCCTGGGGGAAAGGAAGCCAGCCAGAACCTGGGACTTGGGGCCAGCCAGGGGCTCCTGGGAGAAAGGGTGTGCAAGTGAGCTCAGGGCGCCCTCTGGGCCCAAAAGCAGGTGAGTTCTCAGAGTGCTCCCTGCACAGAGAACACGAGGCAGCTCGAGAAGGCCCCAGAACAGGCTGAGCCACAGCGAAGGGAGAAGGGAGACAACGGATTAGAACCCAGAACGCAAACCCACGGTCAGGGACGGAGGTTAGGATACAGATAGAGGGGCAGCTGGAGGCTGCAAGGAGGCCAGGAACTGGCCCCCCCCCCCCGGAGCTGGCCCCTGCCGACACTGAGGGCTGCCGACACACAGAACGAGAGAGGGCTCCCTCTCAGAACTGAGAGACGTTTCGCTGTGGTGCGAGTCCCAGTGAGAGCGCCATTCTGACCAGGAAGTCGTGGGTCGGGCACTGCAGGCCTTTGTGCTGGGACAGAGAGAGGAGACCCCTTGCCACATGCAAAGCGTGAATTGTGACTGGATTCTGGATTTAAAAACCCGACAAAGCAGGTTTTGGGGACCAGTGGAGAAATCTACAAGACTGGCCGACTTCTGCCCATCCTCTTGTGTGTGAAAGACACAAGTTACACGGGGTGATGTGGGGCGTGGGATGTTGGCTTTGGAGGCCCCACCTAGCATCGCCAACCCTGGGCCACAGGCCTAGAAGTGGGGCAGCTGCATGCAGACACACAGGACCCACATTCCCGGCTCTGTGCTGCTGGATCAGACACCCTGAGGGCCCCACAGGGGGGAGGCCGGCCAGATCAGGGGCTGCGTGGCGCTGGGCAGGGGGCAGCAGGCTTGCACATCAGGCCATGGGGGACGCCCAGGCTCACTGGTGGGGTTGGCCAGCATTGGCCCCCGGAGCATGGATGCGCTGGCGGAACTGAGGTCCGTCACTCACAGAGTGAGGTGTGAGGAGGGGGCTAGGCTGGCGATGCCCGCCTGGCCAGGGGAGGAGCACTCGACTGCACCTGCCACGCTCCACCATGGGGCCTGCGCGTCAGCCCCAAGTGCGTCCCTGATGCCTGCCCACCT
>NW_024420054.1:0-1452 GCF_014898765.1 Herpailurus yagouaroundi | reverse complement strand
TCACTCTCAATCTAAAGGTGTCCTCAGGTCTAAAATGAGTCTCTTGTAGACAGCAAATAGATGGGTCTTGTTTTTTTATCCATTCTGATACCCTATGTCTTTTGGTTGGTGCATTTAATCCATTTACATTCAGTGTTATTATAGAAAGATATGGGTTTAGAGTCATTGTGATGTCTGTATGTTTTATGCTTGTAGTGATGTCTCTGATACTTTGTCTCACAGGGTCCCCCTTAGGATCTCTTGTAGGGCTGGTTTAGTGGTGACCAATTCCTTCAGTTTTTGTTTGTTTGGGAAGACCTTTATCTCTCCTTCTATTCTAAATGACAGGCTTGCTGGATAAAGCATTCTCGGCTGCATATTTTTTCTGTCTAGCACACTGAAAATCTCGTGCCAACTCTTTCTGGCCTGCCAAGTTTCAAAAGAGAGATCAGTCACAAGTCTTATAGGTCTCCCTTTATATGTGAGGGCACGTTTACCCCTTGCTGCTTTCAGAATTTTCTCTTTATCCTTGTATTTTGCCAGTTTCACTATGATATGTCGTGCAGAAGATCGATTCAAGTTACGTCTGAAGGGAGTTCTCTGTGCCTCTTGGATTTCAATGCCTTTTTCCTTCCCCACTTCAGGGAAGTTCTCAGCTATTATTTCTTCAAGTACCCCTTCAACACCTTTCCCTCTCTCTTCCTCCTCTGGGATACCAATGATGCGTATATTATTTCTTTTTAGTGTATCACTTAGTTCTCTAATTTTCCCCTCATACTCCTGGATTTTTTTATCTCTCTTTTTCTCAGCTCCCTCTTTTTCCATAACTTTATCTTCTAGTTCACCTATTCTCTCCTCTGCCTCTTCAATCCGAGCCGTGGTGGTTTCCATTTTGTTATGCATTTCGTTTAAAGCGTTTTTCAGCTCCTCGTGACTGTCCTTAGTCCCTTGATCTCTGTAGCAAGAGATTCTCTGCTGTCAGCTATACTGTTTTCAAGCCCAGCGATTAATTTTATGACTATTATTCTAAATTCACTTTCTGTTATATTATTTAAATCCTTTTTGATCAGCTCATTAGCTGTCGTTATTTCCTGGGGATTCTTCTGAGGGGAATTCTTCCGCTTGGTCATTTTGGATAGTCCCTGGCGTGGTGAGGACCTGCAGGGCACTTCCCCTGTGCTGTGTTGTATAACTGGAGTTGGTGGGCGGAGCCGCAGTCAGACCTGATGTCTGCCCCCAGCCCACTGCTGGGGCCACAGTCAGACTGGTGCGTGCCTTCTCTTCCCCTCTCCTAGGGGCGGGATTCACTGTGGGGTGGGGTGGCCTGTCTGGGCTACTTGCAGACTGCCAGGCTTGTGATGCTGGGGATCTGGCGTCTTAGCTGGGGTGGGTAGGCCAGGTGCACAGGGGCAGGAGGGGCAGGCTTAGCTTGCTTCTCCTTAGGTGATCCACTTCAGGAGGGGCCCTGTGGCA
>NW_024420053.1:0-6107 GCF_014898765.1 Herpailurus yagouaroundi | reverse complement strand
TGACTTCATCTCTAAGACCTCAAGGGCAGGAAGAGGGTCAGGGATGATGCGTTAGTGGCCCCGCATAGAGTCTTTGCTGGATTCACCTCTCAACTGGAGCCACCTTCGGGGGTCCCTAGGGGGGGGGGCAGCTCCCTGAGCGAGGCCTGGGTCTCTCCCCATTGCTCTGTTGCCCCGGTGCAGGTGACGGCCCTCTCCTGGGCTCCCACGGTGAAGCTGGTGACCTAGTGCCAATTCTGTGTCACCAGATTGTGTAGACAGCACTGGGGGAAAAGGTCCGCTGCCCCACATGAGGAGCCACTCCCCTGCTTGCCTCCCCAGAAGTGACTTGGACCTTCCCCAGCAGGCGACAGGCTGGGGGAAGGGGCCTGGGTGCCCCAGGCACCTGGCTGGCTCTCCTCCACCACCACCTGGGCCCATGAGCATCCTGTCCTGTGCACACTCATTTCTGGGGGAAGCAGGGTCCTAGAGAGTGGAGGTAAACTGGGAGAGAGGGAAGTTCTGGGCATCGGTGACCCAACAGTCTTGGTAAAGGCATGGCTGTTAGCACGGCTCCAGTGCTGGGGGCAGTGGGACTCTGAGAGGGTGGGGGTGACAGACTATTTGCATTTGGAGATGATGCCAGTGACCATTTTGTCTCTGCTGAGGAAG
Source organism: Herpailurus yagouaroundi (assembly GCF_014898765.1). NCBI lineage: Eukaryota > Metazoa > Chordata > Mammalia > Carnivora > Felidae > Herpailurus > Herpailurus yagouaroundi. The sequence goes on along the minus strand of NW_024420053.1, from coordinate 5,456 downwards.
AGTAGGTGGGTGAGGCTGGTGAGGAGCTGGGGAGTGGAGTGGGGGTCCAGATACCACCCTCTGTTGAACATTTCGTGTTGTCCAGTTTTTCATTCTTAAAAAATAATAATCCAGTAAACACCCTTGGCCAGTTTTTTGTCCATATTTTGAATATTCAGAGGCGTTGGGGGTCCAGGGGCTTTGGAGGTGGCTCTGGAACCACCTGGGGAGCCCCACCCACCCACCCCCATGCATGGGCCCACAGGGGAACAGGAGAACAATTTGCAGTGGTTGTTTTCCCGGCCTGGTCATTGGAGACCCTCCCCTAGCCTCATGCTGAGTTGGGGGAGAAGATCCGGGTCCTGCTCTAGGACTCCCAGGTGGGGGCAGGCCAGGACCTCGTGGGCCTGAATACTGGTGGGAAGGGGCGGACTGGAGGGTGCGATCCGGCCCAGAGGAGGCTCAGAGGAGAGGCTTTCCAGGCCGGTCAGGGGCTGGCTGCACCGAAGGCAGTGCACCCTAGGGGTCCTCCGAGCAAAAGTGCGCTCAGAGGGCGAGATTAGGCCCAAAAGGAGCAGGGCCTGGGGGCGCACAGCTGGGTCCCCCCTCTGCGCCCGCGCGGCCTCACTTGCCCGCCTTGCAGCTCGGCCTACGACACGCGGCTGCGCCAGAAGGTGGCAGTGAAGAAGCTGTCGCGACCCTTCCAGTCACTGATCCACGCGCGGAGGACCTACCGCGAGCTGCGGCTGCTCAAACACCTGAAGCACGAGAACGTGAGCAGAGAGCCCTGGGGCGGGTCAGCGGGGCGAGGCGGGGCGGGGCGGGGCGGGGCGGGGCTGGCCTGACTCCCGCCCCCCTCCCAGGTCATCGGGCTGCTGGACGTGTTCACGCCGGCCACCTCCATTGAGGACTTCAGCGAAGTGTGAGTGGCAGCCACCGTGGCAGCTGAGCGAGAGCTTGTATGGGGCGGGGGGGGGGGGGGGGGTCCTGACCCCTGACCCCTCCCAGGTACCTGGTGACCACCCTGATGGGCGCCGACCTGAACAACATCGTCAAGTGCCAGGCGCTGAGCGACGAGCACGTCCAGTTCCTGGTTTACCAGCTGCTGCGCGGGCTCAAGGTGGGCGCCACGCAGGTGGGCGCAGGGTGGGATGTGGTGGCCACAACCTGACGCTCGCCCTGTCTCCCCCTTGCAGTACATCCACTCCGCGGGGATCATCCACCGGGTAGGTGTGGCCACCGGGTGAGGGTCAGGGCTGGCGCTGCCCTGCTCCTGCGTTCACGCCCTGCCTGCCCCACAGGACCTGAAGCCCAGCAACGTGGCTGTGAACGAGGACTGTGAGCTTAGGGTGAGCTGGCCGTGCGGGCGGGGCGGTCACCCTGCTGGCCGGCAGAGGGGGCCTGCCTGGAGGCACTGACAGGCCTGGTGGTCACTCTAGATCCTGGACTTTGGGCTAGCCCGCCAGGCTGATGAGGAGATGACCGGCTATGTGGCCACCCGCTGGTACCGCGCGCCTGAGATCATGCTCAACTGGATGCACTACAACCAGACAGGTGATGTCAGCCCATATGGGGGCACACGGGTTGTGTTGGACCAGGGTGGGCAGGCAGGCCAGGGCCTGGGGAGGGTGGGGGCTTATGGGGCCAAAGGCCAAGGACCTTGCGTGGGGGGGGGGGGTGCGGGGAGTGCTTCTGTCCAGCCTTGGGGACAGGCAAGGTTTGGGACCATCGTTCCAAAACAGACCTTAGAGGTACTGAGCACAGCAGGTCTTGGGCTAACTCCTCCCCCTCCCAGGGTTGGGTCTAGAGGAGTAAGCGGGCTGCTGTCTTTGGGCCCAGGTGTGACCGAGAGGCCACTGGGCTGGCACTGTCCGGACAGCCCCCTGATTCTCTGAGGGGGGCTTGGGGAGGGCAGACTAATGGAGACTCCTTCGCCAACAGTGGACATCTGGTCTGTGGGCTGCATCATGGCTGAGCTGCTCCAGGGAAAGGCCCTCTTCCCAGGAAATGACTGTATCCTTGCCCCAGGCTGGGTCCCTTTCTGCTGGGTGGGTCTCAGGGGATGTGGCACTGGCCCTTTCTGGCTGGTCTCGCCTCCTCTGCCCCCCGCTGTAGGAGAGCAGGTTTGGGGCAGTGTCCCAAGGTCTGGGATCTGGGGGCTGGGAAGGGTCTACTCCTGGCCAGTGGGCATTTCCTCAGCCAGGCAGACATCGACCAGCTGAAGCGGATCATGGAGGTGGTGGGCACGCCCAGCCCTGAGGTTCTAGCAAAAATATCATCGGAACACGTGAGTCACCAGCTCCCGGCTCCCTCTGCTAACCATGCCCTCAGGTACTCTGGAGGGAGGGGCTCTGTGGGAGTAGACCAGGGAGCCTGCGGGGAGCATGGGTCACAGCGGAATGGAGCCTGAGGCAGTGCCTGACCCCTTAAGGGAGAAACAGGTGAACAGGGAAGACGTTCGTTGGGGCAGGAGGGTCAACAAGGGCACAACCCCAGCACTAACCAACAGTGCCCTTGCCCAGAGCAGTGGGGTGACACCAGGCCCCGGGGCTCCAGGCATCGAGAGCCAAGTGGGGTGCTCGAGCCGCTAACCCCCAAGTGGGAGATGCTTCTGGTCTGTGCATGTTCTTGTCCAGGCCTGTTGGAGGGAATGAGTCCGGGGGCTTCTCTCAGCAAGCGCCTGCCTGGCTTGGGGCCAGGGGAGGGAGGGTGTGAGCAGCCCCCCGCAGGCCCTTCCTCTGTGCCCCCAGGCCCGGACGTACATCCAGTCCCTGCCCCCCATGCCCCAGAAGGACCTCAGGAGCATCTTCCGTGGAGCCAACCCCCTGGGTGAGGATGCGCCCTGGGTCTGGGCTGGGCTCCACGTCTGGCCCTAGATGCCTAAGTGACCACCCCCCTTCCACTGGCCACTCTGTAGCTGTGGATCTCCTGGGAAGGATGCTGGTGCTGGACAGTGACCAGAGGGTCAGTGCGGCCGAGGCCCTGGCCCATGCCTACTTCAGCCAGTACCACGACCCCGACGATGAGCCCGAGGCTGAGCCCTATGATGAAAGCGTTGAGGCCAAGGAGCGGACCGTGGAGGAGTGGAAGGGTGAGCTTGAGGAGGGCTGGGTGGGAGAGGTGGAGCCCAGGGCCTGAGGGCTTCATTCCCCCGGAGGCTACGAGTTGCCTGCTTCCTCCTGGAAGTGTTCTAGTTCCTCCCAGAGCGCTGCCCCCCCCTCCAGGGTGGGGCAGGTAGAGATGGGGTGAGGGGTGTCCAGCAGGGACCTGGGGGGCGGGCAGCACAGGGCAGACTCCAGAAGGAGGGGGGGGCGGGCAGCTGAGGCTGCCCTCGGGGTGATGGGCTGGGGTAGCAGGGGAGACGGGTCAGCCACCAGCGACCGCGGGAGCTCACCCTTTCCTTGGCTCCCCAGAGCTCACCTACCAGGAGGTCCTCAGCTTCAAGCCCCCGGAGCCACCGCAGTCACCGGGCAGCCTGGATATTGAGCAGTGAGGGGAATGTGCCGGCCGGCCACTCGAACTGCAGGATTCCCTCAGCCTGCCGGATTCCCACGAGGAGTGCCTCCCAGCACCTCTGTGGCCAGCAGGCCCGACCCTAGCCTGGGACCCCTCGCCTGCACACTGCTCCTTGTGGGCAGTCCTCGTATGCATGTGAACGCACAGAAGTGTGCCTGCGTGCAAGCCACTGGGGCAGGAGTCTAGGCAGAGCGGCCTTGCTCCCCCTGCCTCCTCCCAGCAATCTGGGTCTCCCTCAGGACCTCACCTGGATGCCATAAGGGGTCCCTCTGGGGAGTGTGTCTGTCTCCAGATCTCCTGAGTCCCAGAGGACTGTCTCTGGAGGGCCCCCTGGAGACTGAAGTGGGGGTCTTAGTTGTCAGAGCTTCTCAGCCCCCAAGTACGGCGCTACTCTGGAAAATGCGGAGCCCCGAGTCTGAAAGCTGGGCGGGGTCTTTCCTGGAGGCTGGCAGGGTAGGGACAGCCACCAGGTACCAAATCAGAAAGTCATTCTGGAGCCGTGTGTTCACCTGTGCTGTGTGTGGCACGTGTGCACTAACGTGTGCTCCTGGTACCTACGTGTCAAGGCGTGTGCAGGCACGTGTGAATCCGTGGCTGCCTGAGGGGAGGGCCAGCTTCCATGACCAGCAAGAAGCTTGAACGGAGGTGGCCGCACTGTCACTTCCCCTTCCCTCAGCGCCTGCTGTAGGGGTGCAGGGGTGGTGGTGCTGCTGCTGAGATCCTGTGTGTACCGTTCGGGGGGCTCAGGCGGGCGGCGGCATCCAGTGGACAAAAGCCAGCGCTTTCTCCTTGGCTGTGGGGGCTGCTGCAGGTGCTTCTAAGGTGTGAAGAGCTGGTTGGCACAGGGGGCTCCAGCCTGGAGGGGGCGGGGGGAGGGGGCACACGCCAGTGCAGACTTGGACTCAGGCTCCAGACCTTGGCCCAGAGCTCTGCACGCTCTACCTCTGTCCACCTGGCCCTGCCACTGAGAGCCGGGGTTTCTGGTCAGTGGGTGACCCTCATCCTCCCTTCTTCCAGGACGGAGCTGATCTAGTAAGCTCTGGACACGAACCTGCTCAACATGTTGGGGGTGTGGGTCCTCCGTCGAGGGGCTTCTCTGTGGGGTGGTGGCACCCTATGCAGGAGGTGGTGACCTCCCACCTTCCAGAGGCCTCAACGTCAAGTGCCTGCACCAGGGTTTCACAATAAAGGGGTTCTCTCTCACTCGGCTCGTGTCCCAAGTCTCCAGGCCCCGCTGCCTGGCTGTCCGCACTGCCTGGAGTGGGTCGCTGATCTGTGCACCACGTCCCCAGCTGGCTGGCCCCACCAGACCCCGCACTGCCTCCATCCCTTGGGTCTCCAGGCGGACAAGCAGCCATCGCCGGCATAGCACCCTCCCTGCTCCCCAAGAGCTCAGGGGGACCGGGGTGGGGTGGACTGGGTTCTCCACCCAGGCTAGTGGGTTCTGAGGAGGGACAAGGCAGGATGGCCACCCACAGATGGACCCCAGCTGCCTTGTTGAGGAATTCATTGGGCAGGCTCAGCTTCTGGCCCAGATACAGACCTGTGCTGCCTTTCAGTGGTCAGGGAGGCTGCTGGGGGACAATCGGGGGTCTCTGGGAGCAAAGGCCTGTCCTTGCTTGGAGCTGGGTGAAGCGGGTGTGTGGGGGGGAATAGCTTCTTTAAGGGGAAAGAGACCACCTGCTCTCAGGACACACTTGCACTGCAGTTCAACGGAGGAAAGGCACTGGCCTCAACAAGGACAGTCGTGCCCTGGGCCTTGGGGGTGGAGACCATGTGGGAGTGAGGCCTCCAGGGGCCTGGTCAGTACGGCTACTGGGCCTCAGGTTCTGGGGAACCCCTGGAAACCAAGCGAGGCTGGGTGGGGGGTAGGGGATGGGAGAACTGGGACATGTGCCACCTAGGGAAGCCGACCAGACGACCAGACCCCTGGACCCCACCACAGGGAGCAAGAAGGCCAG
>NW_024420052.1:0-16304 GCF_014898765.1 Herpailurus yagouaroundi | reverse complement strand
ATAAAGCTAGAGTTTCTTTGCCATTCACCCACCTCCTGGCTCCTCCTGCCAATTTCTTTCTTTCTTTGTGTGTATGTGTATGTATATATATCTTCTTGGATGTTGGATGAGTTATTTGGCTTCCTTATAACCCTGTTTCCTCCTCTCGAAGATAAGAATGGTAATTGTATATACTTTATAAGATTGTTGTGTGGCTTATATGTAATAATATGTGAAAATAACCCATAACAGTGTCTGGCACAAAAATAAACACTCTGGTAATGTTGCCTATTATGAAGCATATTTTTTCTCTATTTTTTCTCTCCTTGTTTTGCTGGAGTACACCTTCAGATAACTTCCTAATGAAGAATGAGTGGAATCAAATGTTCTGTGTTTTTGCACGTCTGAAGATATCTTGAGTCCACTCTCTAATTTAATTGATAATGTTGATAGTGTAGAATTCTAGCTTCTTTTTTTAATTGATTTATTTTTATTTTTTTAAAGTTTACCTCCAACTTAGTTAGCATGTAGTGCAACAATGATTTCAGGAGTAGATTCTTCAGTGCCCCTTACCCATTTAGCACATCCCCCTCCCACAACCCCTCAGTGACCCTCAGTTTGTTCTCCATACGTATGAGTCTCTTCTGTTTTGCCCCATCCCTGATTTTATATAATTTTTGTGTCTCCTCGCTTATGTTCATCACTTCCACTCATAGAATCCTAGCGTCTAATGGCCACTTTCATCTTCCATCGATTTTCCCCTAATCACAACACAATTGGAACTACAATATCTGCTCTTTACAGTGTTTTTAACTCACTATCACTTCCACCTTCTTCTATTTTTCAAAATCATTCAGTACGTCTGGCCTATGCTTAAGGAAAAGGGAATGGAGGTCCCCCTTTTGAAGGGCTTTAAAGAGAATTTATGAACATATTTTAGACTGCCACAGCCTGTCTGTTGGCCTCCTATTATTCACTCTCATCCTGCATGAAAAATATCCTCACCTTTCCCCAAGAATCCTCCCTCTTAGAGACCCAATCCTTGTAACATCAGCTCAAAGTCCAGGATATTGTTATGTAAATTAGGTCCAGGTGTGAATGAGTCTCTTTGGGTGCACTGGTCCTGGACTACACTTTCAATCTGAAGACCTATGAATGAAGAACTATGAATTCAGCGTACAACCAACACGGGCATGTGATAACCATAAAACACACACACAAAACACACACACACACACAGAAAAAACAAACAAACCATCAAAACACACACATTGCTGTTCCAAAGAAAGGAAAAGAGTTTATCATGATTGAGTCACTGGTCCATAGCAATCCTGAAGTTCAGCTGGTACAGGTAGGCAGTCCTTTCATTGGGTCTTAAGGCCTGGGAATGATTTCCCATGGCCCTAGCTCCTCCGGGGTTCTGGCTTTCAACCTCTAAGTCATTCTTCCCTTCTCATGAAAGGTAGCCTGATTCTAAGCCTTATGGTTGTCTCGGCCTACTTAATGATTGTAGGAGTTTGTGGGTCCAAAGCCTTCTTTCATTTTACTCTCTGGGATTAAGTAAACCCTTCTCTACCATGGACTTCTTCAAACATTTATAAGGAAAAACACTCCTAAACTTCAAGTGATTTTGTAACAGAGAGAACCCTTTGCCCCACAGTTTACTCTGCGAAGGTATGCTAATGAGATAGAACACTGGTCTTCTCCAAGACCCTTCTTCATTTAGGAAACTTTTCTAGCATCTTTTCCCCAACGTCATCTCCTGAGTGATGTTGGTAATAATTTCACCTTCAATAAGAGTGACATTATTGATGTTATCTGTGCTAACAAAACGTGAAATTGTATTTGAATGGCATTGAGGAAGTGCAAGTAGTATCGGTTAGGGACGTGTTCAGCTGTCACAGAAAGGCTGCCACCAGTGGCATAATCAAAGTGAGTTTTACTCACAAAGAGGCTGTAGGCTGTGCTCCATTAAGGCAACAATGTCATCGGCAGCAGGCTGCATGGAATGGCAGAGCTGCCAATTTCTTTATGACCTCCTACAAAATTTTGGAAAAAAGGGTAGCAGCCATTAATATAATGCTACCAATGTTTTTAGCATTTACCGTCTTCAAGATGCAGCACATGTGTGAGCATTTCAAGCTCACAGTACATCTGTGAGGTAGAATTGTTGATGTCTTTTGGAGGTCATTCGTTTTCTTCTTAAGTCAAAAATTAGCTGTCATATGTCTAGGGCATGTGGTTTCATCAAATCTCCTCCTAGGTTTCCTTGGCTTATCAATGCATCAAGCAAACTCATAGGATTTCTAGAATTTAATACTTGTGGGCCATGGAGAAACCAGTTCTGCCTTATTGAATCGCATTAAATACTCAGGCCATTCAGTAAACTCTCAGATGAACCCTTGGAATGTGCTCCTGTATTAGCGTTGTATTTCTGATGGCAAGAATCTTGCCTCCTAGGAGGCATGGTAATTTTCATATCTATTAGTAATTGCCAACAAAGTACAAACCAAGAGTTTTCTTTGCCTTCTTGTTGACACGTTATAATATATACTAAGTTACCACGTTTCCTTGTTTTAATTCTTAGCATCATATACCAATTGCAATATCATCACGGAACAATGGTGGCCCCGCATGTAGCATCATCAGCTCTGGAAACTTCGTTATGGCCATGGTAACAGTTAGGGTGGACTCCATCTAGATCTTGGCCACTTGGGCTTGTCTGATTCTCTCCGTTTATCTACCTCCCACCCCACACCCAGAGCCCCAGCAGCAGTGAGAATCTGGTTAGTCAGGGAATCTCCAGCAGATACAGATGCAGATGCAGATGCAGATCATTCTCTGAATAATCTTTATGGTTGATGGTGGACTGGGTAGCAGGACGAGTTCAGACAGAAACACCTGATTTGGGTGCCATCAAGCCGTCTCTGTGCCCTCCCTGAGAAATGGGACAGTATGCATTTCAAACACTTCAAGTCTCCACTTCTCCCTGCACATTTGTGTGTTTTGTTGCTTTCATCCACCTACCAAAGCAACCCAAACTTTATGCTAAAGAGAGTGGGGCTCGTGTGTCCTTTGCAGATTGGAATGCTGTTACTAGTTTGGGTTATCTTAACAAAACCTGGCACATTACCTAAAAATGTAGAATTCGGTGTGAATTCGGAATCCGCACCTGTATTAAGCCCTCCATGATTCTGTTGATTAGAGAGAGTTATCAGACCATACTGTAAGAAACCCTGCCTTCGAATGCTACAGCTATGGACTTTCAAAGCACTATTTTTAACCTGATTATCCAAAGTCGTTAATTCTTTGTGAGTATACATTCAGAGCTTTTTTAAGATCTGGATCGTAGTCTCCAATTTTTTCATGACCTTCCTAACCCATTGATTCACAGAGTTCTCTTTATTTTTTAATCGTTCTCTTGGGCATTTGACCAAACCGGTCAAATAAAAAATGTCCTCAATTTGAATATATGAACATTTAAGAGCAGTCACGTGTTCCGTGCCGAAATATTTTATTATTTCTGTTAGGAGTTTATTCTGTCTGTGGACGGTGAAGAAACAAATGCCTGTTTTTGTTTTTGTTTTTGTTTTTTGTTTGTTTTTTTCATTTTCCCCACATAAGTAGGTAGATGTGCAAGACAGAATGCTAGCTACCTGTCAAGGGTAATAGGACGTTCAGGAGTTTAAATGAGATTTCTGTCATCAAAAAAGAAAAAAAAATTATTTGATGAACTAAGATAAGCTAAGCTTTATAAATGAAAGGAAAATAGCCATGAACTCAGATAAAAGTTAGGTAATGAAGTACTTTTCACTAGGGCAACAAGGATTTATGAGAAATACCATAATCTGTAGATTTGTACTAAAAAGCGCTAATGACACGATGATAAAGCTCATCTTTAAAGCTAGCTTTGTGTATTGATATTATTCCTTTCTTCTTGAAATCTAAAGAAGCTTTTTCTCTTTGGCTGTTAACATGAAATGAAAAGACACTTCCCCCCTATCTTTTCTTCTGCCGTATTTACGCTAAGCTTCTTACAAAAGTCTTTTATGTATTCGTTGCTTTTTATCTTCATCCTTTGTCCAAAACAAGCCTTGAGATTGGGAATGATGTGGACGATTTCTAACCGAAGCTCACAGGACTTAACTTCTCATAAAACCCATCATTTGAGGAGGCATTGAAATCGTATCACGGATTTCCTTGTGCAGCCCATGGGCAGGATTCCACTGAAAGAATCGATAGCATCGTGGAGACCCTGTCTCTGGAAGGAACTAACAGCAAATGAGGATTTGACCTCATAGGCTGATTTTCCTAGGAACCTAGGAATCAAGAGGGCCAGAAGTGGGATGGTGGGAGAGGGACACTGGAGAAGGGCTGAATACCCAGGTTCACTTGAAGCCAACTGAGAAGAGAAAGGTTCTGTCCTGGAGGAGCTTGGCTCAGCAGGGATCAGCTCCCAATTGTTACGGACTTAGTGAAAACACACTCATTAGAGCCTACAAGAAGGATGCTTCCACAACTCTATGAGGTTTCGTTCCTTTCTTATGTCTTTGTTTATGGAAAATGTCTTGGGGATGCTTACTTCACCTTTGTGTGTCCACAGTTCTTCTTCCCACTAGTTGTGTTGTCATGAACCTCCTTACGTAGCCCTTGCTCCCCTCCTAGACCATGTGTTCCTCATGGGCAGGACTCACCTTAGCCATCCGTGTGTCATTACTACAGTGCCGGCCATGTGCAAATGACCCTGTACATACTGAATGAATGCAATGTGTTTATGGAGTTTCAGTTCCCAATTGTTACATAACAACTAGCTGTCTCACTTCAATTTGATGTGTAACAGCAACAGTCTATACGCGGGAGTCTCTCTCACATTCTCTCTTTTTACAAACACCTGCATCATCAACTTTTGATTAACTCTTACCCTTTTGTGATCAGATGAATTGGGTGGAACCTTTCCCATCTCTTAGGATCTTATTTGCAACCCAATACCACTTAAACTCCTGTGCCTCCTCTGACATTTACAGAGTTCTAATGCTCTCTTTTATATGACAGTTGTTCTTTTCAAACTGCAGTGGTTTTTTTTTTCTTCCTGTTTTCTGCCCAAGGACTGAGGAGTCTGTTTCTGGTCCTTCCCAACTGCCCTTGGCAACGTCAGGGGTGAGCGTTTCCTTTGTTACTGTCTCACTGTCTTGCTGTTGTCTTTTGATTTTCTATGTTTTGTTAGGCACCGTCTGTGCAGTCAGCCCTCAGCTCCTCAGGGGGAATTGTTATATCAATAGGTGCAATCTCCAGGGAGCTGGACAATTTGGAAGTACCCCTTCTGGCTGGTTCACCAGAAAATGTAGCCAGGGAGTGCAGGCACAAGAGCACATCGCTCCAGGGGACCCAAAAAAAGGTGAGCTTTGGCTACTCATTACTGACAAAATCGCAATTCAGAGGAACTAGTGGAGGTGAAACAAATGGGGAACTAATTCAGAGGCCGACACCAGAGATACAGCAGACTCACATCAAAGACTCTCTGCAAAGTGCTGAAAATACCTCCAGGTTTATGTAAGGAAAACGTGGGACAAAAGGAGGTAGGTACATACAGGTGGTCACTAAGGTCAGGTTGGTCATTGTCTTGGGCTTGAGGGTGGAGACTTATTGGCTCAGGGAGTCCTTATTGCTAGAGTGGTAGTTTCAGTTCCCATGAGGTGATACTTTGCTTTCAGGATCCTGAAGTAAGAGATAAGCTGGGAGTGGGAAGGGGGCGCCTGGGTGGCTCAGGTGATTAAGCATCCGACTTCAGTTCAGGTCATGATCTCATGGTTCCAGGGTTCATGCCCCGCATTGGGCTCTGTGCTGACAGCTCGGAGCCTGGAGCCTGTTTCCGATTCTATGTCTCCCTCTCTCTCTGCCCGTCCCCCACTTGCAATCTGTCTCCCTCTGTCTCAAAATAAATAAACATAAAGAAAGAGAGAAGCAGGAAAGAAAAAGTGAATCAATTAGAAAGTTTAAGGTCGATGTGGAGGTAGTTGAAACCTTCTTTCACCTTGGAGGAGTTGAGTTCAAGGCCTTCCTACACAGCCATCTTGAACCGAAACTAGAATAGGGTCCCTCTGAATCCTATTTTGATTGGGGAAAGTTTGGCAGAAATCCAAGGAAGGAGACAATAAAAGCAGGGAATCAGCCAGTTCTGTGTACAAATCGACATAAACACCAGTACCTCCCCTGATGACAAGCGTGGCATGTAGAGAAAAAGGCATAGAAAAGGCCTTCGCATTGGAAAAAGTAGAAATAAAAAGTATCTCGATTCTTTTATTTATTGATTTTTCAATTCAATAAATAAATATTTTGGAAAGAGAGAATGAGCAGAGACGGGGAGAGAAAGAGACAGAGAGAAAGACAGAGAGAGAAGATTAAGCCGGCTCCATGATTAGCACAGAGCCCCAAACGGGGCTCAATCCCCTGACCATAGGACCATGAGCTGAGCTGCTGAACCCACCAGTCTTGTAGTCAACTGATGGAGCCATCAAGGTGGCCTGAAAACTGCCTCAACTCTTATATCCTGTGATTATCAACATGAAACAAATTCTAAGGAGTATACATCAGTTTTCTAGAACTCAAACATAATTAAATAAGCCCCAGAATACACGGTCAATATATAAAACTCAGTCTCATTTTTATACATAAGCAAAGAACAATTAGAATATGAACTGTTTTTTAAAGAACCATTTAAAATCACACCAAACATTGAAATACTTACATTTAACTCTAACAACCATGCACAGGATCTGTACGCGAAAAGCCACAGAATGCTGATTGGGTAAATCAAGGAAGATATAAATAAATGGAGACATATGCCATATCTAGCCATTGAAGCCTCGCTAGTAAGATGTCAATTATCAACTTGATCTAGGGATTCAACATAATCCCAGGCGACATCCCAGGATTATTTTGTGATATCAGCAAGCTCATTTTAATATATGTGTGAAAAGACAAAGGAACGAGAACAGCCAAACAGCTCTGAAAAATAACCAAGTTGGAGAACTCATGTTGCACCATTTTAAGACTTACTATAAACGTCCAGTAATCAAGGCAGTGTGATATTGAAGAAAGATGGACACACAGATCAAGAGATAGAACAGAGAATCCAGAAAATGACCCCATACACAAGCATCCTCACCCAACTTCTGATAATGACATATAGCCAACCTAACAGAAAAAGGGAGATAGTCTTTCCCAAGTGTTACTGGGACAATTAAGTGTTAGTATGTAATAGTAATCAATTAACTAAGTAATTAATTGTTTAATCAAACGGTTCATTAATTAATTAATTAATTAAAAGAAGCCTTGACCTAAATTCATCACTTATACAATCATTCACTCAAATGGATCATAGATGTAAGTGTAAAGTACAAAATTATAAAACTCTTAAGAAAGAAGGAGTGATGTTGAATCATTGAATCATTAAATAAATGATTTTGGAGCATTTAGGATGAGACAACACAGTCTTTGCCCTGAGGATCCACTACTGAACCAAAGGAGCAAGGACCACTGCGCTCTTGGTGCTTAATAGTCCAGTGGGGGAGACTGACAAAGATAATGGAACTAGAAACTATGGTAGAGAATAATGAATGGGGAAAAAACAAGTAAATACATCTTGGAGAGGATACAAGCATTGGGGGAGGGGCTGTGAAATACTAGACAGGGTGAAATACTCGACACAGAGGGCCCTACTGAAAAAGGTGTCAGTTGAATAAATACCTCACGGAAATGAGAGAACTACCTGCTGACAGGAAGGTGATCTAGGCAGAAGGACCCATGAATTCCCCAAGGCAGGAGAGTGAACGTGTGTACTGATGGGAAGCAAGGAGGCCAGCATGACAGAGAAACGAGGATGCGAAGAAGGAGGAATAAAGAGGTGGAGGTTGTGGGCCAAGGAGGAGAAAAAGAGGATGAGGGAGAGAAGGGTGTAAAGACTGCCAGCAATAGACAAGGTGAAGCGAAATCTGGACATACCTGTTCCTCCGCCTCACATTACAGTCTGCAGTTCTTTTTATTTTTTAATTGACATTTACGACAGTGTGTCTACACCATGAAAAGCTAATTCTACTTGTAGCAACTAATTGAAGCAAGAAAATGGAACATCCTAAATGATCAATAGCCGTGTTTAAATAAGTTATGGCATGCTATGTGACCTTTAGAATTCATAGGCCTGCAGAACATTTGTGACCTAGCGAAATGCTCGTATCACTAGAGGACCGAAAATGGGATTCACAGCTACATAGCTAATTTTGGTTAATGCCTGTACATATACATCTTCCCTGACGATTATACCACAGTGTTAGATGTGCTTACCTCCAGGGGCGCCTGAGTGGCTCAGTCGGTTAAGCATCTGGCTCTTGATTCCAGCTCAGTTATGATTCCACTGTGTGTGCGATCAAGCTCCACATTGAGCTCTGCACTGACAGCGTGGAGCCTGCTTATGATTCTATCTCTCTCTCTCCTCCCATTCCCCACTCTTGCTCATCTATCTCTCGTTCTCTCTCTCTGCCAAAAATACATAAACATAAAAAAGGTGTTTAGATATGCTTATCTCCAGGTGTTTGGCTTATGACCATTTTTCTTTCTTTCTTGTTTGTTTTCTAAATTTTCAGCAATAAACTTTAAGACTGCCATAATCATAAAGTAAACTTTCAAATAAATGATTTAGTCTAGTATCAGTTAAATAAATAAAATGTGTCAATTCAAAAATTTATTAGGTCCATTCAACATATCAAGGATAGTTTCAAACAGTCCAGTGTTATTCCTTCAGCAGACTCCCCTCCCACCTGATTTGACGTTGACTCAACCACTTCACCAAAAAAGATTTCTAAACTTGACCTTGTTTGAGGGTTTATAAAAGTTTCTGAAAGCATGCAAGACCTCCTACTTGCCTTCAAGAAACTTTCAATATTTGAGGGTAGAAAACCCCAAACACCATACAAAGCATAGTGAGACTTCAAGGTAACGTTTCATGTAGCAGGAGAAGTCCACTAGGCCGAGTTGATCAGTAAAGGCGTCTCAGGGGCATAGCACAAAGAATCTTAAAGGATGACCAAATTTGTAGTTGGCAGGCAGAAAGGAGGAGGACAAAGGCGACAAAAGCAAATGTGCGGGAAAAAAGGAGGGGCAGGCATTCTGAGAACAGTGAGAACAACCCTGTTGGAGCTTGAGGTTCTTCTACAACAGTGGCCATTATGTATTTGTGACGATGACAAAGACTGGGTAGAAGATAATGGACCTACATAACCCATCATGTCCATACTCTTATGTAAGAAGGTCTTGGTGACAGCGAAGAATTGGAGACCATCCGTTAGAACCTCAAGATGGTAATAACGAAGTAGTTTGTAGAAACAAAACAATGAAAAGATAAAATTCTAAGCAAACTTCTCTAAGCCTATGAATTAATACCTAATCAACAATCAGTTGAAATCCATGACAAACTTAAGACCCCTCTTGTGTTTCTCTCTTAATGGGGCATTGTCTTCAGCTGCTCAAGAGGGAAAGAGACTCATTGTCAGTCCTCCCCTCCTCAACGTCCTTCCTGTGATCCACTCAGCAGCAGGGGCTCTCAACTCCACCTCCAACGTATGCCAAGCCAGCTAGTTTCTCACCACCTTCCGCCTACTCTCCATTTTCGTTCTTAGCCCCATGCTGCCTTTCCCTTCCCACCCAAATCCCAGTTCATTCTTTTCACTGCATCCGGAATGCAATCCAAAAAACCTGAATCTGAGCCGTTCATTCCTCTGCTTAAGACAACCCTCTAATCTCCACTGTACTCAAAATGACACATAGAATCTGTAACGTGACCACCAGACGTTGGCAGTCCTGCCTTGTCACCCCTCTAATGCCATCTTCCTCATTCTCCTTTCATTAGGTGACAGGTACGGTGTCTTCTCCTGCTTGCTCAAATTAGACCCACGTAGGTTCTGCTTAGAATGCATTTTGTGTTCGCTAGTTTCCTTACCAGGTCTTGCTGCGGGTCCAAGTTTGAAAAAAGGACATTTCTCCCCAAGAAACCTTTGTTGGCCAACCCTCTAATCTACATTTATCCCCCTGTGCCATTCCTTCTCATAACATTTAGTCTTTTATTTAACATCATTTGCCACAAGTGGTAATTAGACGTGAACCTTTTGTAGCTAAGGTTTGAAACATCCTGAATATATGGAGCGTGCATGTTGGATTATCACTGTGTACTTGAACCTAATAACACCTGACACCTAAGGTGTTCAATATGTGTATCCACGATGCCTGAAATAGGGGATGTTTAACTATCTCCCGGTGTGCTAGACTGCAATATACATTCAAGTCTTCAATAACCTCTACCACCAAATTTAGTCTACATATACAAAAAAGGGAAGGGTCACGTCCTCAAACATAGGAGAAACATTTTGCCTCGTTGATAGCTTCTATGGTGTAGCTTACATTTTGTCCTACATAAGACCCCACCCTGGAGATACAGTTTGTATGGATGCAGTGACAACTATGAGGAAATCAAAACAAAATACAGGGTTTATGGAGTATAATGTGCCAGGAGTTTTTCCACACGTTTTACAGGCATTACCGATAATCTCACCACTATACTGTACATAGGCGTTATACTTCCCCTTTATAAATTGGAAAAGCAAACTCGGAGGTATCAGTTGACTACAATCTAACATCTGGCTGGTAGAAGAAATCGATGGGGCCAGGTAATTTAAAAAATCCGCAATTTTGCCCAAGGTAACCTCTGGGAAATCCGAAAAAGAGCGGCTTTCATAAGTGCAGCTGCCTAGAGCTTTTCAGAGGAGCTGTCTGTGTGGAGCCGGGGCTTTGGCGCCATCACATCTCCAGGATCTCACTACCAGGAGTAACCCCCATTGTTGGGAAGGGCAAGAACACCCACCCATTGCAACTTAAGTTGTTTTAACCCCTGCCAAGATAGTGCAAACCTCCAATTTCTTCATTTGGTAATTCAAGGAACACATCAAACCACACCTCGTGGGATTTTGAAAAATCACTCTGAGATGAGAAATCAAACAACAAAAGTCATAGCAACACGAAGCAAGTAACACTTTACAAAACACACGTCCTGAAGGGCCAGGCCATGGAGAGGGTATGAGCCCACTTTAAAGTAGCTGTGCTCTCAGGTGCAGAGCACATAAAACAAAACAAAACAAAACAAAACAAAACAAAACAACAACGTTAAAACACATAAGGGATAGAAAACTATCCAAAATGATGAAACGGAAGAATTCCCCTCAGACGAAATTCCAGGAAGAAGTGACCGTTAAAGAATTGATCAAAATAGAAAAAAGCAGTATAACAACAAGAATGTAGAATCATAGTCATAAGATTAATCACTGGGCTTCAAAAAAGGTATAGAAGACAACAGAGAATTTATTATTGCAGTGATAAAAGAACTAAAACATAGCCATGGTTTCAATTAAGAAAAGGCAATGACATAGGGATTGATTTTCATCACTGATACAAAAACACATAAGCTGGAACCTTGGATGTCCATTACCCAAGTTAGTAGTTATGCGATTGTAGCAAAAGCTAATTCTAAAAAAAAAAAAAAACGATTAAATAATGAAAAACAGAAAGTTAAAATATGTCAAGGTTTAAATACCTAGCATGAGCCGTGCAGCTGTATAGTTGTTTCAAATTCTAGGATATCAAATAATATTATGTGATAGCCATTGTAACACGTGCAAAGATCACCATGTCGACCTTTGCTCTTCTAAATGTGCAGTAATAAGATATTAGGCCTTATAGAATGTCTGAAAAATGAATATTAAAAAGTTTTTGAAAGTATATGTTTCCAATGAGTTTGGTCATGTCAAATAAAGTGTGTTATTTCCAATACCTATTCACGTGCACTCTCATTATGGGTAGACCCTAAAAGTTATTGCACCATTGCAATAAACATGATTACCAGTGCAATCTATTTTTTTAATTCCATTTGTTCATTTATTTGAAAGCCAGAATAGTGCATGGAGAATGTACCCTGTAGGTTCTGGATTCTCTCGTTGATTCCAAATGTCTTATTTGGGCTGCTACCATAAAGACAGTAAAACAATATTATCTGAACCATGACCATGTAAAATTTGGCACACCTAAATAGTATTACAATTTTGCTGTTTAGCATATGTGTTTACAAATACACACGTGTGCACTGGGTGAAGTTAGATGTTTCATACACCTATCCATATCATGAGAGATTCAATATGTTTTAAAGAGTTAGATTCAAGTTACCATTTCTAATGTGGGTGAACGTGCACAGTTCTTGCTTATTTGTCACTTATTGTGCAATTATGAAGTTAACATAGATCCCAGAGGGTGAATTCTTTTTAACTACACTTAACGGAACATACATCATGGAAACTCAAACTTTGGCCTTTCAAAGATGACATGAGACTGAACGCAGAAAACCCAAAAGACTCCAAGAAAACGCTGCTAGATCTGATACATGCATTGACCAAATTCACAGGATACAAAATAGTGTAAATAAACTGGTTGCATTGCTATACACCAATAAGGAAGCAACAGAAATGAAGTCAAGAAATCAATGCCAGTTACAATTTCATCAAGAACCGTAAAATACCTAGCAAGAAAACTAACCAAAGATGTAAAAGATCTGTACAGTGAAAAGTATAGAAAATGTATGAAGGAAAATGATGAACACATCAAAATCAGAAGAAAAAATATCCATGCCAAAGTGTGGAAGAATGAATACTGTTAAAATGTCAATACTACCGAAAGCAATCTACACATTTAATGCAATACCAATCAAAATTGTACCAACATTCTTCTCCAGACTAGAGCAAGCAATCTGAAAATTTGCACGGAACAACCAAAGAACCTGAGTAGTCAAAGTTATCTTGAAAAAATAAAGCCAAAGTGGGAGGCAGCCCAGACTTTCGCCTCTCCTACGAAGCTGTAATCGTTAAGATAGTATGAAATTGGCCCCAAAACAGGCACATGAACTAATGAAACAGCATAGAGAACCCAGAAGGGGCCCCACAAATGTATGGGGAACTAATCTTTGACAAAATTGGAAAGACAATCCAATGGAGAGAAGACAGTGTCTTTACAAAGGGTGCTGGGAGAACTGAACAGTAACATGATGAAGAATAAACTAGAAGACTTTCTTACAACGTGCACAAAAATAAATGCAAAATGGATGAAAGCCTTAAATGTGAAACAGGAAACCATCAAAACACTAGAGGAAAAAAGAGGAAAAAAAAAACCCTTTGACCTCAACGGCAGCAATTTCTTCATTGGCACGTCTCAAAAGACAAGGGAATGAAAAGCAAAAATGAATGATCAGGACCTGGTCAGGATAAAAATCTTTCGCACTGCAAAGGAAACAATCAGCAAAAATAAAAGGCAGCCGATGGAAGGAGTGAAGATATTTGCGAATGACATATTGGATAAAGGGTTACTATACAAAATGTATAAAGAACTTACCCAAGTCACACCTGGATAATGTAATACAGTGAAACAACGGGCAGAAGACATGAATAGACACTTTTCCAAAAGAGACATCCAGATGGCCCAAAAACACATGAAAGGATGCTCAACATCACTCATCATCAGGAAAATACACATCAAAGCCACACTGAGATACCACCTCACACTAGTCAGTGTGGCTAAAATGAGCAACTTAGGAAACCACAGATGCTGGTGAGGACATGGAGAAAGAGTAACCCTCTCTCACTGTTGGTGGGAAAGGAAACTGGTGCACTACTGCAAGCATAAATCCTACAGACATCACCATGACTCTAAACGCATATCTTCCCATAATAACACTGAATTTCAATGGACTAAATGCTCCAACCAAACAACATAGTGTATCAGAAGGGATAGAAAAAACAAAAACAAAAAACAGAACAAGACCCATCTATTTGCTGTCTACAAGAGACTGCTTATAGACATGAGGACACCTTCAGATTGAAAGTGAGGGGATGGAGAAGTATCTATCATGCTACTGGAGGTCAAAAGAAACCTGGAGTAGCCAACTTATATCATTCCAAGTAGAGTTTAAATTAAAGGCTGCAACAAAAGATGACGAAGGGCTTTCTATATTAATTCCAGGGTCTCTCCATCAGGAAGAGCTAAAAATTTTAAATGTCTACACACCAAATTCGGAGACACACAAATACATAAACAATTAATTAAAAACATACAGAACCTTGTTGATAAGAATGTGGTAATGGCAGGGGACATTAAATTAAACACAGAAAAAAGATGGAAAATCTCCAAAAGCATGGAGGTTAAAAAACATCCCACTAACGAATAAATGGGTCAACCAGCAATTTGAGAAGAAATTAAAAGATATAAGGAAACAAATGAAAATGAAATACAACAATGCAAACCCTTCGGGATGCAGCAAGGGCAGTCCTGACAGGGAACAACAAAAACACAACACAACACAACAACAACACCAACAACTACAACAACAAACATTGCTGTCCAGGCCTATCTCAAGAAACAACAAAAATCCCCAATTCAATATCTAACAGCACACTAAAGGAACTAGAAGCAGGGCAGCAAAGACACCCCAAAGCGAGCAGAAGAAGAAAAATAATAAAGATCAGAGCAGAAATAAACAATATGGAGTCTAAAGGAAAACAGTAGAGCACATCAATGAAACCAAGAGTGGTGTTTTTGAGAAAATACACAAAATTGATAAACGTCTAGCCTGGCTTCTCAAAAAGAAAAGAGAGGGGACCCAAATAGGCCAAATCACGAATGAAAATGGAATTATTACCAAGAATCCCTCAGAAATTCAAGCATTCATCAGGAAACACTATGAAATCTTCTATGCCAACAAACTGGACAACCTGGAAGAAATGGACAAATGACTCCATACCCACACACTTCGGAAGCTCAAATGGGAAGAAATAGAAAATGTGAACGGACCCATAACTAGTGAGGAAATTGAATCGGTTATCATAAATCTCCCAATAAATAAGAGTCCTGGTCCAGGTAGCTTCCCTGGCGATTTCTAGCAGACATTGAAAGCAGAGAAAATAGCTATCCTTCCCAAGCTGATCCAAAAAAGGGAATGAAAGGAAAACTTCCAAACGCATTTTATGAAGCTAGCATTACGGTGATTCATAACCAGACAGAGACACAGAAAAACAGGAGAATTACAGGCCAATATCCCTGATGAATACGGGTGCAAAAAATCTCAACAAGATACTAGCAAATCACATTCAATAGCATATAGAAAGTATTATTCAACACGATCAAGTGGGATTCATTCCTGGCCTGCAGGGCTAGTGCCATATTCACAAATCAATCATTGTGCTACATCACATTAATAAAAGAAAAGTTAAGAACCATAGTACACTGTCAATAGATGCAGAAAAAAAGTATTTGAGAAAATACCGCATCCTTACTTAATACAAACCCTCAAGACAGTTGGGATCGAAGGAAACTACTTTAAACATCATAAAAGCCATTAATCAGAAGCCCACAGTAAATATCGTCCTCAATGGGGAAAAACTGAGAGCATTCCCCCTGAGATCAGGAACAAGACAGAGATGTCCACTCTCACTCAGGTTGTTGAACATAGTGTTGGAAGTCTTAGCATCAAAATCAGACAGTAAATGAAAATTTTTTTTGTTTTTTTTATTTATATATGAAATTTATTGTCAACGGTTTCCATACAACACCTAGTGCTCATCCCAAAAAGTGCCCTCCTCAAAACCCATCACCCACCTTCTACTCCCTCACACCCCCCATCAACCCTTAGTTTGTTCTCAGTTCTCAAAAGTCTCTTATGCTTTGGCTCTCTCCCACTCTAACCTCTTTTTTTTTCCTTCCCCTCCCCCATGGGTTCCTGTTAAGTTTCTCAGGTCCACATAAGAGTGAAACCATATGGTATCTGTCTTTCTCTGTATGGCTTATTTCACTTAGCATCACACTCTCCAGTTCCATCCACGTTGCTACAAAAGGCCATATTTCATTTTTTCTCATTGCCACGTAGTATTCCATAGTGTATATAAACCACAATTTCTTTATCCATTCATCAGTTGATGGACATTTAGGCTCTTTCCATAATTTGGCTATTGTTGAGAGTGCGGCTATGAACATTGGGGTACAAGTGCCCCTATGCATCAGTACTCCTGTGTCCCTTGGATAAATTCCTAGCAGTGCTATTGCTGGGTCATAGGGTAGGTCTATTTTTAATTTTCTGAGGAACCTCCACACTGCTTTCCAGAGCGGCTGCACCAATTTGCATTCCCACCAACAGTGCAAGAGGGTTCCCGTTTCTCCACATCCTCTCCAGCATCTATAGTCTCCTGATT